>NC_081529.1:27121753-27421753 GCF_030273125.1 Centropristis striata | reverse complement strand
ATGATTATCTGCAAGTTGTCCCGTAGTTGGACAAAGGTACATAACACATGTACTGGAAATATTTCTCACCCAGAGCTCAGACTACCCACTGGACTCTTAGTAACTATCTGCTAAAAGCTGTTAGGAATGTGGCCCTGACTCAGGCTGGCTAAGCTGGTACTGAGAAGGGAGACGGTGGGAGGTCAGGGGGTCCGTTGTTTACCTACCAGATCAACCTCAATCTGTCCAGTTTATCTTGGTGTTTCCATCAAACCTCATTATATCTCTCACTCCCACATCTTTTTATATTCTCTCTTATCACTCTCCAACTTGTGCTCACATTATTTACTGCCTATGAGGCTACAGTAATGTATCTTTTATCGTTAATTTAGGGGCCCATTATTTTAAAAATTTTGAATTTTTTTTAAATTGATTTTTATTTTGTTGAACCTTTCCGTTTTTGACATTTAATTCAACATTCATTCACCTTAAAGAAGCAATAATATGCTCTGGAGTGACATCATAACTGATGTTTATTGTTTAATAAATTGCAGCTTAGATTTGGGTTTGGCAAGACATAATATGGAACAGAATCTTTGGAATAAAGAGAGAATTATATCTTTAAACTGGGTGTGTTTCTCTATTTTCCTGTGGTTTTGAGAGTCTTCTCCCTTGAGAAATTACGGTTTGGCTTCTTTTCTCTGAATGTTCTCTGGGATTTCGACTCCCAGTTACTTTACAAAGGCCTGTTGTAGCTTGGACTCTAGAAACCTTATCTTTGGTAATTTTCCAATTAGACAAGGTCTTCACAAGTCTTATCTTAGAGCAAGTCTCAACTGAATACCACAGTCTTCCTAGAATTAATTAAGCTTCTGGCTGGGCTATATCCAGCCTGCACAGGTTACAGATACTGTATAGGCTGAAGTTTTGGCAGATAATTGGGACAGATGTCCCTGCAGTATAAAGAGATAGGTGACTTGTCACAACCAATTATTTCAGGTCTTTTGTGTCACCAGTGTCCCTATTAAAACATTAACTTACCGTTGCTAAATGCAAACCCAAATTATGTTATACCTGTAGAAACATGAGGTTAAACATGTACAAAATGGATGTGGAAACAGGAAAGAGCTAAAAGACCTCAGATTAACCCTCTGGAGTCCACAAAAGCGCCGGAGCAGTTACCATGTCCAATTTAAGGCCTTAACCCTTTTTTAACAAAGGTAAAAAACACCTCGACCAAGTGTAGTAACATGATTTTACTTTTTTTGCACAGATTTTTCTAATTAAGCTTTGTGCATTTAGCATTTGTAATGCAATCTTTTGTGTTTACTGCTTTTTTTGTGTGTTATTTGTAATTTCTTTGTGTTTTTTGTGTTTTATGGGGTTTTTTTTCTGTTATTTTTTGTGGTCATATACACTGGCCCTATAATTATTATTTCAATCATCTATATACATTCTACAAAGAAATATGAATTCAGTGCTTTTACTTTAAAATAGCAGTTTTTCATGTAGTGCATTACTTAGTGATTGTCTGTTATTATGTGTCCTCATTAGTTGATATTTCCAAGTAAAATGTAATTGAGGGACATCAGTGAATCTGCAATTTACTTGTGTTTTCATTAAAAAAACAAACAAGTGGATCTATTAAATAAATATTACTTAGAAACAGCCTGAGTAAAGATTACAAACACTTTCTGTGTCTAGCTTTTTTAAAGTAAATGTCACTCCAATTTTTTCGGTGTAAGTGAGGTTGTCTTGAAAACAATGATACCAACACGTCATGGTTAAGATTTTTAAGTGGTTTATACAGGCAGAATGAAAAAGAGCCCAAAACCGACAAAAGAGCCCCAAACTCCAAAGGGTTAAGTAATGTGAATGCTTAGACTTCTAAGGATTAAAGTTTCATGGGTGTGCAATGACACACCTTTTTGTTTTGAATAATGGGTTTTAGCCAGATGCTTGTTTCCCCTGAACTAGCAGTCCATGACCTCTAACCTCTAGCCTCACTGTGGTCAAGCTGCAGCCTGAACAAGCATGCACACTGCAGCAATGCTGGACTGAGATTAGACTGAGGGTGGAGATAACCTGCCATGGTCTGCTAAATTATTGGCTCTATGAACTGGCCAGGGGTGTTGAAATGTTGAGATTTATTTAACTACTACTGTGTGTGAAGTTCAAAGCTTGGATACATCCTCCAGCTTCAAATGACTCAGCCGAAGCTCTGATCTTCACAGTCAGGTCAAAGTAAGTAAGCAGGTGATCAAATAACACGTATGAAAAAAAAAAAGATATACATATTGCATCATCAGCACAACAACACAGTCATTATCATGCATTTTTGTGATGAAAATCACTACATTCAATTACTGAAAAACCCTGTTCAAATCTATGATTATTACATTCAGTTGCTGTATTTGTGGTTGTCATATATAAAAGCAAAACTAGTTGTATCTGCAAAACTCAGGAAACTGACAGGTTACTATTCAAGGCCATTGTGCTCGACATCCTTTCTGTGGGTAATGATCACCATTAACAAGTGAGACCTCTACAAATTATCGCTGGTAATAAAGATGATTTAAGATGGAGTTTTCTTTTAGTTTTTTTTACCCTCCTATGGGAGGGAAGAGGCGGAGGAGGTGGAGAGCAGAGGGAGGGAGTGATGGTGAGAGGGAGAAATTGAATGAGAGGGGCAGAGCGAAACTGTGAGGAGCCACCACAACAAAACTTCTCCAACAATCAAGCAAGTGGAACTACAGACTGGCTTCTCTCCTTTTCTCTTCGCATGGCTGCTGAGTTTCTGCAAATATAACTTCAGTATAGAGTTCTGGTGGCGGAGGAAGGCAGAGGGGGTCTCCGCTTGGAAAGATGGAGAATTTAATAAGGAGCAGGTCGCGCAGGAGAATACCGCTATTTCTTTTTATCCTGCTTCACGTAACGACGACACAAGCTGGTAAAGTATCTAGTTGAACGTGAACAGTCCACTTTATGTAACTTTCTATGACTTTTTTTTTCATGCACTTTCATTCATTAAAGTTATAGCGCAAAAATCATCTATAGTCTGTATTTAAGTTTCACTTTGAAGCGTGCAAATGCAATTATACAAGTTTCATTTTTGTTTATACATCCATATTAATGATCCACGTCATGCACAAGGTGTTTAACTTGAGGAGGAATTCAGCGTTTCCTGCTCCAGTTTGCATTGTAATTTCCAAAACATATTTCCAAGGTTTTAAATTTGAACGCGTCCTTCCTGCGTCAGGTGAGCAGCAGCGACCTCAGGAGATGTATGATGTCATGTTTGAGTTTGCTTGTGACCAGCGTCGGTTTACTGTGAAAAGGTTTAACGTTGGCTTGAGAAAGAGGTGAATGGCTGAACACTGACCGAACAGAGTAGATTAAAATTCCTGTCATGGATCTGTTTAATGTGCCCTCTGCTCACATAGGTCTTAAGTGAAGGCGCTTAGCACTAACACTCTTACTGCCTTAGTTATGATTATTCTGGCACACTTAAATATTTTACATGTTTTATTGCGGCTTCTACCTCAGGTCATATTTTACACACTGCAGGAGTGAAGTAGCTGGACTAATTTGTCAACGATCCACCTGCAAGAAGAGGGCCTGGTCTGTCCAACAGCTGTGTCTTTGACTGTCCTGGTGTCCACATTTGTTGCACTTTCAGGCTTGTTCAGCAAGTTTTGCACCCAATTTAAGACTTCCTTGTTCCTAAGATAGCCAGTTACATGCATACATACTGTATGTCAGTTAGCCCAGTGCTATCTTTGACCCACACAGACCTCCATGCCCTGTGGCCGTCTCCTGAGAATCTTCAACTGGCAGGACACTATTTCCTTGCAGGTGCTGCGGTTTAGAGACTCTGTGATGGGGCGACATGCCTCAACAGCAGGAGTTAACCCTGTGGTCACCAGAAGTGCTAAAAGATGTCTCTTTCTCACTCGTGGCTTTCCAAATGCACCCAATTTATGGTTGGCAGGATTTGTTGGCAGACATAAAGCAATGGCAGGAGGAAGTGGGCCAACTGACATAATCACATTCAAGTGACACAGCGGCTGTGGTGTCCACTGCTCTCTAATGAGAGCCTGTGAAGTGAGAGGCTGAGATGATTTAAAAGTGCATGGGACATATGGTGGCGCTGATATGGCGGTCTTAGATATGTGCATGTGGCTGATAATGTGTCTCTGAGTCTGTGTGTGTTTGTGTGCATGTGAGTGTGTGTTACAATGCCAGAATGTTTTCCCATATGCTTTCTGTGTGTGTTTGAGAGAGATGAGAGAGTACTTTGTAGTCATGTTTGCTGACAGGAAGTGAGACATTCTTGCACAAGTTCACAGCTAGTTTTAGTTAGAATCCTCTGTTCTTTTGCCTCCACACATTTTTCCTCAGTTTTCTTTCTTTCTTTTCTTTGTTTCTGTTCCTGGGAATAGGGGGTGTTTGTTTTTATTTTATATGCCTTATCTCTTCTTTTACATCATCATTCTCATGCGCTGCCTCATCCTTGACTGGTTCTATGACAGAGGGGAAATCGTGCATACAGCCCCCTCACTGTTTCCCGTTTGATCCAGCCTCCTTGCCAATCCTGCACCAGACTCCCAAAGGAGGACGGCAAGCCTTGTTCGCCTTTGATCCACCAACAAATTAGTGGCAAATGAAAAAGGCTGCTGAATTTAGCAGGATAGAGAATAAGAAAAGAGAAATCTCACGCCTGTTACAGCTCAAGTGTTTTCTACTGTTATGTTAGTTTGTGTTTCCGTAATGGAATCATTAAACATCAGAAGAGTCAGAGATGCTGATGTCTGTCCCTAGTTGCTGATGCAGCAAATGTCGAATCAAACTGCTTTGCAGTTTTTTTGATGAGGCAAACGGTTGGAATTCGCCCAAGTCTTAAATATGTAGAAATGATGCTTAAACACTTTGTGGCGCCGGACTGCAATCTATAGTATTCAACACACATCTGGCTTCCAGAAACTCAGTAACTCCCTTTCCCTCAGGCTTCTATGGCTCTTTCTGATCACTGGATGCCTTGAGAAGCTTTCTGTGGGACTATAGTTGGAGATGCTTCCTGTAGAATTGCAATGAGCCGACATCAGAGGGGCTGGCTTCTTTGCAGTGTCCCCTTGCATGTCATCTGCCTCTTTATCCCACTTTATGGCTTCAGAAAACTTTTATCAGTCATCCATCACATGCACATGCACATTTTAGTAGAGGCCACAGTATTAAGCTTTCCTTCCAAAGCAATTCATAGGGTCTTGAAAACAATATGCTATCCTCAGTGACATCGTGACCTGGCTCATATTTCAACTTCTCTGAACCTGCCAAGTGTCCTTTAGACACTAAGCTGCGAACACAGAGGCCGGCAACTTGTTAAGAATTTCTTTAAAGTGTCCCTCAGAAGCACAAAGGAACAGAACTTCTAAAGGAGCATGTGTATATACTTGTCGTACACATGGTGTGACTGAATGTGTGTGGCATATGGTGTTATACTTTGATTTTTCCTGCTCTGGTGTTAACTCCATAATAGCTGCCCCAATGTTACCATGTCTGAGAGACTAAATGAAAGCTTGAAGTTGAAGCTTGAATGGGCTTGGTCATGTGTATGCTTGCATGTTTGTATCTAGGTAATCCTTTGTGCCTGAGGTATGCATGCACATGTGGATAAGCACTTGTGTTTTTATTTACTGTGGTGGTGTGTTACATATTTATGAGAACCTGATATATGAAGGATAAAGAGATGAGAAAGGATTTTGCAACACAATGAAATGTGTACATGGTTCCCCACCTCTTAAAGACCGTTTAGTGATTAGAAATGGTGATTGACTAGGTTAAGGGCTAATGTAAGGCATGCAATAGAGATTATTGTAAGGGTTAAAAACATCCTCACAAGGAAAGAAGTACAAATGTGTGTTTCTGTGTGTTTCGTGTAGAGTGCCTGTCCAGTCATGGGCCTTGAGGGGCAGGTGTTTTCTCTATGGGCCAAGCAGCTTTTGGCCTGTCAGCTCATCATGCTGTGAACAAACATGAGAAGAACAAACTGTGGAGATTGAAGAATGTGGTGCTGATGTGAATTGGAAGGAAATGAGCAACCAGATGACAGAATCTTGCAGCTTTAACACCAAAAGTTACAAAAGGACACAGACACTGACCCATATTCAGCAGAGCACTAAATTGTTTTGATCATTAAGACTTTTGGTCATTCAAGTATAATCTTAAATTGCTATTATTTGTTAATATTTGAACAATATGTGCATTTTCCTCATGTAGTACAACATTAGGACAGTATGCAAATTAATGTATCATTGGTGCAAAAGTCTGAAATGTAAAAACCATGATTTCTGTAGTCCACTAAATATGATGATTGAATGCTAGGATTGTAAGTCTGGACAAGATAAACACAGTGCCTGTATTTGTGCAACTGCTTTATATTATACTGTACACTGTATAATACATAATACAGTGAGGAACTTTAAGTTCAGAAATTGTTGTTCATGTCTGTAGTTAGTAGACAGTCAATCAATGGATTCCCCACAGTCTATATTAGAGCGGACCAATTTTCTGTGATATTGGCTTGTCATAGACATAACTGTATATATGGGTGTCTGCGCATGTTTTCTGATATGCACTATTATGAAAAACCTTTTTACTGAACATTATAATTCTTTAAATTCATAGTATGCCTTTAGGAAAGCACCCTCTGAGTACATTTAAATTGTTATCTGTGTAGAATTGGTGCACAATGCACATTGAAAAGATCTAATTCCATTCCAACTTAAAAAAGCAACATATCAGCCATTCGTTATCAGTTAATTTTCCCTCTCTAAAATCACAATCACTCCCAATAATCCTATTATGGTTGGGCTCTAGTCCATATACTGAATGCATTATGAGTATGCACAATAAATGGTCACAAACTTTTTAAAAAGAAGATAAATTAATGTACACAATATTGCTTACCCCTTTGCTTTATTCCTCAGTTGTGACCATGTTTCACCTAATGTAAAAGGCTTTGTAAAACCTACAGGAAGCAAAGGGTATAGTGCCCTGGTAAACAGCTGTTCCTACCGGATGCTCTCTGTAGTATCATCTGCATGTATATCCTGAACATTTCCTGTTGCTGGTAGCTCAGGTCTTGTCCATCCTCTCCATGGGCATTCCATTCATTTTTTTCAGTGCCCACGCAGTTCAGCATTAAACTCAACAGCCAAAGATTTTTTTATGTCACCAGTAACCTTTGTGTCTGGTTGCTGTTGGTTCTCTTGTATTTCTTTAAGCCTACACAGACAAGAGAATAAATCATATACATATTAATAATGTGGAATTACAAATAATCTTTGCAATCTGAAAATGGATTAAAGACTTAATGTTAGACACTGTTGGTTTCTTTCATTGTCCCTTTATAATATTCATGACTTCATAACCCATGACCCCTAATAATATATTAAAAGCCCTTCTCAGCAGTCGTCTACACAACTGCTGACTTGACTCGCTCCTAAACTCTCAGCGATAACTCAAAGCAGACCAAACCACAAAGCACAATGTGGCAGATAACTATCATTGCCGATCAGTTTGCACGTTTCCAGCCCAACAAATGTCTCCAAGTTACAGTACATTTGCCTTTCTAACATGCTCTTTTTTGTTTTAATAACCCCTGTTTACAAGAAAAATAGCAATGTGTTTGACAGATAAAAGAATAAAGTGATTCTGAGAGAAATTTTGAGTAGGGCACGAGTCCAAAGTGCTGTTTTTCTCCCTCTGTGGGCGTTATAATTGAGCTACATATAAACAGTGTGTGCAGGCTGTTGGGTCATACGAGTGTGACGGTGTGTGCAGTCAATGTTTCAATTTTATTTGGCTGCTCATGTGTTTACATTTTCATCTGTTCAGAGTGTGTATTAGCTCTCCTCACCTCATAGTGTTCTTGTCCACACACAGCAGTGACCCAGACAAAAGGTCACACCCACTGCTAATTAGATTAAGGTTGCTCTTCATGGAGCCTTGGAGAAAATGTGTCTGGATTTATTCCACCATTTCCACTAGATCTGCAATGCATTTTTCATTATTAATCACATTTTTTATTTTTTTATTTTTACAGATTTCACAGTTTTCTGAAGAATTTCTCCCCAAAAGTAGTTTTTCCAGAGAATTTCTGAAGAAGAGTTTCCTTTCCTAATCTCAGGGTGTGGTCCATGATACTATGAGAAATTGCCATTGCCCAGATTCATTTTGGCTTCATTTCTTGTTAAAATTCCCCAGTTCCCAGACCCAATTGTTTTTGACAGACTCGTATTGTGTGTGTGCGAGTGGTATTTCAGGCTGAGCTGGGAGTGTAGGTGGTGTGAGTCATAAAGAATGTCTTCAGAGACAGTTGCTTTAGAAACACAGAGAACACATTATGTCCATGTATGACTGAAGTGCTGCTGAGTTGTATAACTGCAGGGCATGGGGAGACTGTGTCAAGTGTCACAGAGCCAGGGAAGATTCACAGATGTAGACTGTTTCGTGGCATTTCCAGTGGATAAAGCCTGATCTGTAAGGTGGAGTGTTCAGCTCTTTTCTCCCAGGAAGACTGTGTACAGCACTGGGCAGACAGACATTGTCATAGAAAAAACCACAAGAAGGCAGAAATGCCAGATGTCTGTGAAATTGCTGGATGTTTCCGCTCCTTCCCATGTACTCTGACCTTTTGGCGTGATTGGAAAAAACACTCTGAGTCATCAGTCCTTAGAGATTTTGTGATGCTATTTCTAACATGTTGAGCCATATCTGTGAGTGGTGGGGACAGCATATTGCACAGGCTGACAGAAGGTCATATATTCTGTCTATCACTCTTGCTATGCTTCTTTGTAAGTAACATCATTTGACAGGTGAGGTGAGGACATGGTTACTACAGTGTCAAATGAGATGCAAGCAGAGCCTGCTCAGACAGACAGTGCTGCAGGATAGGTAAAGAGGCTGCAAGAATTGGCAAAACTTAAGGGGATATAAATGGACCCAAAGCAGGGAATAGATAAATTTCTTTTATTGATTGCTGCACGGATCCAAACTCTATATGGCTGCCTGCCACAAGCCTGGGGGTTTCCTCTTGACGCTAAAGTTGGATGTGGTGGTATTGAAATGGTGAAATAGGGGATATTTCAATCCACAGGAATTTTTGGTATTTTATGTGGGTCATGCTTGTATTCAACTAGCTTTTGATGTTGTTGCAGCAGCTTTCAGAGTTACATCCTCTAAAGTCCAGCAGCAGGTTTTTCCCACGTTCACAGAATCAGCTTGGCAAACTTAACTTATTAACAGTTTATTTTGCACACTTGGGTGTGGGATGCCTATTATTCCCAGCACGTTTAACTGGCAGATCATTGTGAATGCAGTTTCTGTTTTTGAAGGAATTTCTAATGCTTGTCTCAGATTTCTCCCTTTGGCATTGTTTCACATCTTGACTGTTCTCTGTTGTCTTGAGAGGGTCAGAGGTCAGCAGTGTCCTGACAGCCCATAGCTAGAACATGTTTAGAATTGAACAGTTTCTTTTTTTTTAAACTCACATGGTTGAGGCAGAAATGTGTATTTTTTTCGGTTTATTGGGTTCACTCATTGTGTTTGGATTACTTCAAATTAAACAATTCTGCTGAAAAGTTAATTGTGTTATTTTGTCTTGAGACCATTCGGTCAGGTGCTGTTCCGGATGGGCTGACAGAAACCCAAGAATCTCTTATAATTAGACCCATGTTGCTTCAATTTAGAACATTATTCAGACTGTTCCAAACATTGCTGCCTTATGACCTCTCTTCCTCCCTGTGCATGAGTATGCATGAGAGAGACAGAGGAAGAACAGGATGGATAGATAGACAGATGGAAAGAATAGAGAGAGAGAGAGAGAGATAGAGAGAGAGAGTTTACTGGACTCTGACCTTTCACTAAAACACATACTTTAAACTTTGCTATCCCAAAGGAAATTGATTTGCAGTCAAGGCCACAACCAAGCTACAAAGAGCTCATTTGGGATCAGACAAAGACAAAGACACTCCTACCTATTCAATTAAATGCAAACATAAAGGATTAAGGCCCAGACATGGTGTAAAGTTCAAAGTAAACTGTTGTGAATAATAAAGCGCTTTAGCAGAAATGTAGATGTCTACGCAAGCTTTTAGAGTAATATTAACTTTGGTCTGGCATGTCTTTGTTTTTGTATGAGGGGCGTTTGAGGATGCTGCTTGCCTTTTTGATCACTATAAGGTCATAAATGTAATTTTTGTTGCAACAAAAGCATTTCTTTTACTGGCCTACTTTACTAGCATTTTCAATATTGGCCTATATAAGGCTAAAACACAAAATGTGAAAAAAAATTGTTTTGTTTGATCTAAGTGTGGGCAATCTCAGAACTCATCAGCTATCTGCCTGACAACGATTCAGCCCCTTGGTGCTAAGTTCAATACTTGTCATGTTCTAGTGTAGCCAGTGGACATCCAGAAAATGGATGTGTAGGCCATGACTTCCATTTGCTCGTCATTGTTTACAGTGTGATTAGCAACTTCATTGATACTGTTTGGAGATGGTTCAGGTCCAGACAACATTTAGATATCTGCATTCATATACAAATTATAAAAAATAATGAAAATGTCAATTATTGTCAGATCATAGCCTATGTGTTCTGATATTGAATTGAGGCCAATTTGTTATGCTTTATTTGCTCTCTACACGGACAGTCTACCTGCATTCAGTCAAAGCCGACTCAAACGTGATTTATAAATACTACCAAAACTACAAACAGATAAACATAAATCGGAATGCAATATTGCACCTATCACATACAGATATCTATTCAAAGAGGTTAAAGTGCGTATGACTGGGCTGTGACCTTTTAGAGACAAAAGGTACCTTATTCTTTGACATTTAGCTCTTGGTTCACCGTCATGATGGCTAGAGCAAATTTGAAAATAATCCTAAATGACTGTGTGTGGGTGAACTTGTCCATATAACTTGCCTAAGGTTTATTTTGTTAGAAGCCAGCAGCTTGTGTAATTATTTAATTTTACACAGCTTGTTTATTACTCTATAAACATTCAAAATTGAAGCCCTTAGGTCTTAAATACCTTTAGATCTGTACCTAATATTCTTTCCCATTGTTGCAGCCTGGCTGTAATTCACAGCTTAACCTATTTACAGCTCCGTTGCCATGTAAGGGGACCAAGAGGGCGAGCTCTCAAAGCTGCTTGGAATAAATGGCCTCTGCTATGCAAATAAATAATGCCATAAAATGTAAGGTGGTGTTTTTCTGCAAGCACTGTCTGGGCAACTGTAAACTCTCTCCACATGTTTAATTAACAAGGAGAATAAAAGGCGAGCTCTGTATGAGCAGCAAGAGCTACAGGAGGTAATTTGGGTTTAGGATCCTCATTTCAGATGCCTGGAATGCTTAGTGCTGAGTTGCCCCGAACAGAATCTCTCTAGCAGCTGGTGGGAGACTGGCTGCTCACAAAACTCTGATCCTGGTTAATGCTCACGGCAGCACTTTATCAACAGAACATCTGATAACATGAGCAGCGGACTGCAAATAAAGCTCAGGCTTATTGTAATGAGAGAGCCAACACTGGGAGAAACCGTATCTCTATAGAGGCATTGTTGTGTCAGAAAAATCCACATCTTAGCTATTCATGAGTTTGATTTTCCTGGTTGTAATTAAAATTAACTTGTTTACAGAGTATTCATGAGTATACTATCAAATCCATTGATAGTTTTGCAGCAAATGGCCTTATTCAATTTTGTTTCCAGATATTTACATGCACTTTTTGGAAAACACAAGGGGAAATGCATGCGGAACAAAAAAACAAACTTACCTTATTGGCAGTTTTTTTTTCTCAGGAAAATAAGTCTCAAACATTTATTACAAAACTAGCTGACTTGTTAGGGCAGATGTTTTAGCAGCACGAATATATGAATCACTGATGCACTTATTTGTGCCAGTTGAGTGTTCAAATTGTGATAAATGAGATGCGGACATATTGTTGCTCGCTGGTGCAGGGAGAGCAGTGTGCAGGTGTCAGCTGTCAGGTGTGCTGCAGTAGGATTATGGGTTAGGCTGTGTTCTACCCCTATCCTATAATAACACCCACAGAAGCCTGGCCACCTGCCGCCACATCTCAGAGGAGCTCGTCTCTTCCGACTCTGAGGAAGCAGGAAGCCTCCACACTTTAAAACCAGCTTCCAGCCACACTAAACCCTGCTCTTCAGCCCGGTAACAACCAGCACTTAACTGAGCCAGACAACAAAGTGCTGTCACAATGGCAGAGTTTAAGTGTTACAATGACATGACTAAAAGCATGCTGCTGCAATCTGCCACCCCAAGTCCCACCCTATTATAAGTCGTTTTCAAAGAATCCTATTAACAGAAATAAAAAGAAAGCAGGCCTCCGGCTTATTTAAAAGAACATCAACAGTATCTTTACTGAGACAGAATTAGCTTCAGTCTATGGGCATGAAATAAAATAAACAACCATATGACTTCTGTATGCTCTAACAATGTGCAGATGATTAATTATTTCCTGTATTTCCATTTCTAGTTGATCCCATTGATGTTCTGCAAGTGCTGGAGCTGTCAGAGAACATGGAGGGGGTGTCCTTGGAGGCTGGTTTCTGCAACAGCAGGAGGGGCACGGCGGAGACGGACATGTCCTACAAGATAGATAAAAAGATTCAGCTCAGTGCTCCCACCAAACAGCTCTTCCCTGGTACTGGATTTTTCGTATGAGGATTTCTGAAATTGGCAAAAAGCTCTCAAATGTGTCACTTTTGTGAGGAATTCTTCCCTCAGTAAAAAAAAAAACCTTAAGACATCTGACTTTGAACTCCCTTTACACCTCCTCTTGGGGGCTCACTGCTTTCATGGGCAATATTTTCCATCACTATTATCTTTACTCAGGTCTCACTGGCAGCGGGAGGTGAATGCATGTTATAAAAATATCCGCTCCCTGCTGTGTTCTCGCTTGTATGACTTAACAGCATCCTCTCCTCTCCTCTCCTCTCCTCTCCTCTCCTCTCCTCTCCTCTAGATTCAAAGTTTCCTGAGAATTTCTCACTGATGGCTACACTGCGAGCTAAAAAGGGCTCCCAGTTCTTCCTGCTTTCTGTGTATGACGACCAGGGGGTGCAGCAGCTGGGACTTGAAGTGGGCCGTTCGCCCGTCTTCCTGTATGAGGATCAGCATGGGAAGCCAACACCAGAAATGTACCCAATTTTCAAGAAGATCAACCTAGCTGATGGAAAGTGGGTATTTTGAGGGCCTCTAATATCTCCATTCAAGCATATATTAATGCCTGCCTGTCTGTGGATGTACAACAGATCAGATTCACAGAGCTGTGCAATTTTTTATTAACTGTGTCATATAACTTTCCCAAGCCTTGATACACCTGATTCATACAGTGATTGACCTTGAGCGATCCTAAAGGGAATAGGATGCTTGCTTCAATGATTTGACTTTATCAAAGGAGTTAAATAAATCAATCCTTCACATTTTCAGGCTCAAAGGCCCTTCTGGTTTGCTTGAGTTGAAAGAGGTGTGAAACAGCTCTTTGCATCAATGATTCTACTTTGCAACAGATGAAATACTTGCACTACATATTCCACAATACCTCCCTCCAAGGGAAGCAAATGATACTCAAACTCAAACTCTCACTCGGGCTTTGTTCTTTCAGATGGCACAGGATAGCCTACAGTGTGCAGGACAAGTCTGTGACCCTGTACTTGGACTGTCAGAGAGTAGAGACCCTGGATCTTCTGCGAGGGAACAACGCCGTTGTCAGCACAGAGGGGGTCACTGTGTTTGGGACACGACTGCTGGATGAAGATGTATTTGAGGTATGGGAGCCTCTGAAAGAGAGTGTTTGCATTGTTGTCATACTCTTAAATGTTTCTGCGTGTTTACTAAAAAGGAATAAGAGAAAAAAGAACAGAGATTGTGTGTGTTTTTGTGCATACTAAGGCAAACCAAGGAACTAAGTGAGATTCAGTATCATGTGTATTTGCTGTTATTAAGTATATATAGGTTTCATTTCATTTTAGGTTTTTCATTAGGGACTGTTCCACAAGGGTAATATGCAATGCAGATTAGCTGAATCATCAGACATGGCGGGGGACTTTCTGATGACCTTGTTTTCATTTGTAGGACTATTAATGATACTTTCTTAAGATGTCAGTCTTTCCCACACTGCATTACATTTCACCATATATAGTGCACTTTATCCACACTGCTGCAGACTTGAACATTTTTACAGCCTGATGGAGAAAGTGAGGGATTTGGATAGTTTGTTGGTCAGATTAGAAAACATCTTCATGGTGCACAAATCGCCAAACATTGCTCACATCCACTTTGTTTTAAAATAAAAAAAACCTTTAAAGACCTAAAACAAACAAGCTTAAATTTTGGAGATATGTGCATAAATGCACAAAAATAGTACAGTGGCTTTCAATAGCTTTCTCTATAACTTGAATATATTACCACATACACGCATATCATATTGTACCAGGCCACTCTCACCCTCCCTAGCCCTACTTTTAAAGCTATTTAAGAAAAGATTTAAAAGGGAACCAGAGGTCTCCTGTCAATCAAGTGCTGCAAGAACAAAGCAATGCTGAACCTCTGAACAGAGGTGTTGGGGGAGGGAGTGGGGATGAGGGGACGGGCTGTTCAGACATGTCCAGAATCATCATTTCCACTGCAAAGCCGAGAAATGACACATTCTCTTTCACTCTTGGACATGTCAGTCGGCTATAGATGTGGTGATAGCGTGGATGGCCAGCGGTGCAATTGGACATTAAGAGAGATGCTTGACTCTGAGTGTATGTTGTTTGGTCACGTCTGGTGATAGTCAGAACTAGCAGTAGCAGGGGATGTAACGTATGTCACAGATAAGTCTTTCCAATTTGGCTGAAAAATAAGATCATGTACTATTCTTACGTAAGGAGGAATTGAATATGTGTCCACATGTGTATCAGTATGCTGGAAAAACACGTAACTCACGTATGCTCTGGGAATGTCCAATTCGTTTTTTTTCTCCAGCTACCTTTATTGTCATAAGTCTTTCTCTGTGTTTCCAATGACAATATCAAATCCCAACTCCATTGTCATTCCCAATGAGGCTCCAGTCTAAATCTCTCACCCACAGCATGAAATAGAGATCAGCTCAAGCCCCTTCCCCTGCCATGTCCTCGGGGCTCTGCAAAGCAGCAATAAAGAAAAGGAAAGATAGACAGAGGTAGAAGGTACTGTCAAGTTCAGAGAAATGACCATCTTTTCAACCCTTTTCCCCCTCAGTGTCCTAAGAATACCCTGCAATTTAAAAAAAAGGGAAGATACTCTTAAACTTTAAGAGACTACAGAGGGAGGGTTGTTATCTCTCCCTTATGGCTTAATAGACAGAAACCACAGCCTTCTTCACTTTCACCAGGAAAAAAACAGATGTCCTCAGTTCTGACGAGTAAACAACTTCTGCCTCTGGGTTTTGCGCGTGTAGTCAATAACTACCTTTAGTTGTCAACACATTAACCTTTCCTTTCCTATGACCTCACTTTTAACCTCAGCTGCCACTCCCATGCTATAAACTACTCTCCACTCCCTTCTTACCCTATTCCCTTTCCTCAGTTTTTAAATAACTTTATATCCCACTTCAGTTAAGAAATTTGTCTCCTTATGAGCTCTATATATTTCCCTTTTCAGAAGCAGTAGAGACCATTTAGTCTTTGGCCTTACTCCATAAACACTCCCATGGCCTGATTCATCATCCTAGCCGTAGAGATATGATGATGATGATGATGACGATGTTGTGGTTTGCGGTGATGACTAAAACCCCTCCGTTGATTAGATCCATCTTTTATTCACATCCATGCACATTTTGTGGTCATTGTGTATTGACATTTACGCTGAATAAAAAAAATTATCTGTTTCAGATGTTTTATTAATAAAATTTACATAGGGTGATAAAATATGACTTTCAGTGTGTGGATTTACGCTATGCATTCATAGCTATGCATTCATAGCTATGCATGTCTGACTGCACATATCTAAGCACCAGTGTTGTACACCTCGGGTGAGGCTGGTACCAGGGGAGCAGAGATTAATCAAGCTGACCTCTGGGCCTCTGTTCCCAGGCCCTGGTTCTGGGGGAGGAGGCCGGTGTTCCGGCCCAGCTCTCCCAGCGTGGGAGCTCAGCGTGGGAGCACGGGGACCGTGGTCAGCCGCTAATGTCTCTATTGCTTCCAGATTGCCCCACAAATGACTAAAAGTTTGGTGTCCAAATTCAACACTCGGCTTGCATTTGCAGTAAAGCAAACATCAAACTGTCCACAAGTCTGATCCTTCTTGGCCGCTGTGTGCCCTGTTTATGTGCCTCCAACACGCTGACTGCTTAGATAAGATCCAGCCCAGCGTTTATTTGTTAGGAAATTCAGATCCTTTCTATCTTGATTAGTACTGGAAATAAGATGTTTTTGGCACCCTGTTACAGGCATGTTGAAACTATAGGACTTGTCAAGCATATCATTAAAGGGCAGCTTTCTTTGAATGCTTAGCAACCCAATCGTTTTACCACACAAATCGCAGAAGCACATTAAATCGGTCAAGGTCTGTTAGAGTCATATTTTGTCCTGGTAATTAGTTCAGTCTGATGGTGGTCAGATGTTTTTGGTTAGTATTGAGCATCTGTTGCACTTTAAGCAAATGAGGAGCATCAAAATGCTGTAATCCTAAACTTTTGGATTTTCCTTCACCCACACAAATGTGACTCACACAACACAAGTTATTTTTTAGAGATCTGATTAAGGCCCCTCATATAAGGTATCTAGTGGGTTGGTTAGCTGGCACCAAACACCTTAAATCAGACAGCAGGGGAAGCAAAGAGGTCACTCTCTGAAAGATTAATGAAGCTTTGCCAACAGAGCCATGGGTGACCTCATGCAGGATGTTTTCCAGTCATCTGAAATGTGTGGATTCAGCTGAGGTGATTTCCTTTTCAGCCCATCCTAACATGTCCTCTTTAGATGTCCTTGCCCTGTCCTAAATGGAGAATGGCAGAGCACACATGATTTTGGGCAACACTTTACTTGCTGTGTGTTTCTAATGCTGAGTACCCCTGCTAGGCAAGAAAAACAGGAAAACTTCTCTGTGAAAGTGTTGCCTTTGATCTCAAATTGAGATTGGATTAGATTGGATTAACTCCCCATTGCCTTTCTCTCTCACTCATTCTCTCTGTCTCTCACCTCAGAGTGCAACAATTTCCTTTGCTTGACACTGGCTTTTGGCTAAAACAGGAAGAAAGAAGGATAAGTGGATAACAACTCCTTTGATGTTTGGTGTCAAAAATGAAAGCATAATGTACATGGTAATTCCAAGATTTACAGTTTTCTGTATGGTGATCCAGGCTTTGCGTAGACTTGTAATGCTGATAAGGCATGAGCCGTATTGGAAGATATATGAGCTTGTGGCGGGTAATGGAGAAGCAATATGTTTTGATTTATTTCACCTCTGGCCGCTAAAGCCTAATTAAAGAGATTACAATGGGACTATAATTACCACAGCATCAAGCAGTTAATCTGACTTGATTTATCACAAATGGCTGCCCAGCTGTCCCTGGATAACATTTCACCCGGCAATATGTTTGCAATGGCCTGTCAGTTACATAGATTCTTATCGCTAATGTAATGTAAATGTTGTCAAACACTGTACCATGAGGCTGCTTGCATTTGTTTGATTGAATTACTTTCTGACTTGAGCCATGCAGCTCACGATGATTTTCACTATCAATGAATATTCTTCTGAATATTTTCCTTTCATCATTAATAAATCTATAATATATTTTTAAAAAGTGACAATGTCCCATCACAAATGTATTAAAGCCAAATTTGTTGTGCTAATATTGCATTCTTAACTTATACGATTTATTTTGTAGTAATATGTGACCGAGAAAACCAACTGTAAACCACTGTGTCTGTTTTACTTGACAATGTTGTGCTTTAAAACACAATTAACAAGTAATTGACTAGTTATCCCAGCACTACAAAGCATTATATAATGTGGACTTAGGACAAAAGTGATGTTGAGTGTGGCCATTAAAGCTAACAGTGGCTGTGGGCTTAGTGCTGCAAGGTCCCGCAGCGCTGTCTTTGTGCATGTTTGTGTATACACACTGGCTACGCCTTCAGGGTGAGATGGGAAGTGAAAGGTCCTGGCAGAGGGGTGAGAAAGTACTATTTGACTGTTTCGTGTACACAATCAGGCCCCTCCTAGAGTAATGGGAACACAGAAGCAATAACAATTGAACCAGTAGTGACAGCTTGATGATGCTACGGTTTTATATATTGCTTTACATCTTGGTATGCAGCCAGTCTTTTTGCTTTCATAGTGTCTGTGGTGTACTGTTACAGGTTCTGGTCTTCCCTTCACTGTGTAGTATAGCAGCTGCGGTATGTTTCTGTCACTGACATGATTCTGCTTGTATCTCCTGTATGTCTGCTTTATAACATGACACTTGTCTATCATTTCTGTCTGGTTTATTTCAGGGAGATATTCAGCAACTACTGATTCTGAAAGACCCCCAGGCCGCTGCCAACTACTGTGAAGACTACATACCAGACTGTGACTCTGCTTTGCCCTACAACACCCAAGCCCTGCAGAAGGTCAGTACTGCCACCAACAGGAGGTGGCAATGTCTACTCGAAAAACCTCTGCAAAGCTTTAGGGCACCTCAATTAACTATAAAAAACATGCCAGACACTAAGTTCCGGATATGTCAGTTTATTCTACCTTTTTCTTTGTATTTCCCTAATTTCTTAATCATATGAAATATTATGAGCGTCTACTTTTAGCATTCATGTTAAAACATTATCATGTCCTTCTGGCTGCTATAGTGGGCTTGCAGAAGCCCTCGGTTCACAGCCAACCAAGTAAAAGGAGCTCAAGCATGTCTATCAATAGAGCTACAGTACGTGTCCCCAAGACTCATATGATTTACAAGCAGCCAACAGCCGCAGCCAAGAAGAGGTCTGAGTACAGTGCAGTATACTTAGTGTTTGCAAAAAAGAGACTTGAGAGATTGAGACAGAATAGGCCATCAGTCAAAAGAGAAGTGAATTCTTTCAAATGCAGCCAGCAGTGGAGAATTCTTAAGTTCAGGTGCTCACATACACACACAGAGCCAGGAACCTATAACTCAAACATGATATAAAAGCTCTTCCCCTCCTTAAGGCGTGCATAAAAAATTGATCAATCACAGATATGAATTACTGGTTATTTCTTTGGTGGTGTGTAAAAGATAGAGATATGGAGGAAGGAAGCAGCCAGAAAAATAGAGTCTGAGAGATGTAAGTGTGTGTGTGTGTGTGTGTGTGTGTGTGTGTGGCTGGAATGGAATGGAATACATATTTTTAATGGAGCACTTTAATGTCTTATGTATACTTAATGTGTATGCCTAGAGCACAGGGTCATATAAGTGGACCCTCATGTGAGTGCATGTGTGTCTGTGTGCGAACGGACATTGATTATGCTCCAGAGATGGTTCATTAATGATAGTATGAGCCATTTCGATAGTCGTCCAGCTGGCTTTAAAAGAGCTACAGCTGAGCAATGAGTTCTGAATCCAGAGCATGTCAACATCTGTCACCCTACTGACCTACTTCCCATCATTCTCCCTTACACACTGACCTTGTTTACAAGTGGATCTAAATTACTGATATCTTTCACAGACTGGGCCTTCAGCCTCATTCATATCACTGACATGCAAAGGACATCACTCTGCAGAATGACACAACCCATATTTGCTCACTTGCTAAAGCACACTAAGAATTAGCACCTCTTTAGGATCGCAGACAGGGTGACCTCTGACCACACAAACAAATATGTCCTCTGTATGGCATTAACAGGAAACAACTCTACATCTGTTTGTACCTTCTTATTTCATGTTTGCTTTAGGTTTTTGCCAGCCTGATGGGAGTCACAGTAGGTGTCTGTCCCTATAAGGTTGTCACAGGACTTTACTATTGCTGGCTATTTTCCTTATTGTATTTTTATTCACAACAGTGTCCGTTTGTTTTTCTCCATCATCCACCTGTGCCCTCATCTTGCATTTCCTTTTTCAAAGAAGAACTCCCAACTTGGGTCTGATGCGCTGATACAAAGCGACCAAGCCGATGAATCAAAGGAGCACTCTAAAAAGGAAAGGAAAGGCAAAAAGAAGAAGAAGAGGGACTCTAAAGGCAAAGGCAAACGCAAGGGCAAGGGCAAAAAGGGATCCAGAAAGAAGAAACATGAAGAGGAGGTTCTTGAGGATGGCTTCCTCAGCGTGTCCACAACACTGCCTGAGTATCTATCCCAAGAACCTTTTCAGCCCACAGAGTTGCCAGAAATTAAGAGCACCATAGAAACTGTCATCCCCACTGAAGACTTCAAAAAGACCCTCATGGAGATGCCCACACATGAACCTGACTCTACTACTGAGGCCCCCACTGTGGTGCCCAGTGCCTTGCCTGAATCAAAGGTTACTGAGGAGGTAGACAAGTTTAATTGTAGATGCCCTCCACCCCAACCCACTACTGCCATTTGCAGTTCTAACCGATCACTTCCCTCCTAACCATAGAGAGCACATCTTTCTTGTCCAGTTGCTTACCACCAGCACTAACCAGCACCATCCTAATCATCATCTCTACTACCAGAAAACATGGAGAATTCATCTTAAATGAGACATTTTCGATGATCTCACTGTATGGCTTCTGTCTGTGTGTTATTTTTATTTTTTTTATAAAACAAGCTGTGGTACATGCATACTCCATATTCAAAAAGCATGGTATGCATGGTACATACAGTATATATCTTCCTGTATGTGAACCTACAGAATAAGAATCGGGTTTACAGTTTGTTTATTTATTGTGACTATATGCTCCGATACCATAAAAATCTTTTAAATTATGAATATGCCACAACTGCATATAATTTTTAAAAAAAATCAATCTTGTTGCAAAAACAAAGAATGCTTGTGTATGTCTCCTTGTTAAGAAAACTAATGTTTCATGCTCACGCTGCTTATGTAGCTGTTTCACTACCTGCCATCCTGCCACATGAATCTGATGTAGTCCATCAGCTAATTACACTGAAGCATTGTAATTAACTGCACACCTGTCAACCTGTATGCCGGATAATCAACACATTCCCATAAAATCCACCTGTTTTGCTAACATTAATATTATGCGTTATAAAATGTGCCTATCCTTGGCAGCACTGTGCGCTAATGAGAAGAGCTTAGTGTCCCCTGGTTCATCTTTGCTATGACTCATTTATGTCTGTGTGTTGGCCTGCAGGAGGATGAACCAGTGAAGAGGCCAGAGATGGAGGACCATGGAGATGACCTTTACAGAGACCTCTATGATGATCTCTCAGTTTCCACGGTAACAGTGGGGCCAAATGCTACTGAATATGAGGTAGGTTAAATGCAAATGTCAGAAATGTCTTGGCACAAAAACACTGAGAGGTTATTGTGGGTTTTCACTACACCTGAAAAGAGTTTTCATTACTTAACAGATTCTTGAATATGAAGATTACAAGAATGAAACAGAGTCGGAGTATGAAGAGTATGAATCATACGAGGACTTTGAATTTGCAGAGCGGGAAAGAGCAGAGACGTGGGATGGAGAGGTAAATCTCAAACTGAACTCATACATCAAGTAAGTGGCCATGACTTCAATTGCCTGTGTCAAGTGATTTCTAACAACCCACATCTATTCATCTGTTTCTCCTCCTCAGGCTAGTCTCAGAGCAGAAAAAGGCCAGAAAGGAGAGCCAGCTATTATTGAGCCGGTGAGCTGCTGGAGACATTTAATGAACAGTCCAGTAGCAGCAGCTATAAGCATGGGAATGAGTTGATACTCTCCTAATGTACATGCCATTCTATCTGTGCTTGTTTCTAGGGTACATTAGCGGCAGGACCCCCAGGTCTACCAGGGCCACAGGTAAGCCTATTCACTGCCTGAACACAGACGAAAATGGACATTTTGACAGTGCCTTGTCTCTGTAATTAAACAGGATTTGGCATAGTGTAACAAAAGCATGAACTGTCCAGATGGACTCAAGCCATCAGGATGCAATGTGGTGTTTTCATAACAGGAAACAGGGTTTTCAGGGGACGACCCACCAAAAATACACCCCTGCACTATAATGCAAGATGATTGCACTTTGTGAAAGAATATTTGATGATATTTTGAATAAATCTATTAACGCATAATGAAAGAATAGGCATGAGCCACAGTCCCCAAAGTGACTTGTTAGGATGGATGGGTTGAGCAATATGTTTTTTTTGAGTTGTGGTTCGTTGTAAGTTGTGTACATATCAATGTGTCACATATCTACTTACACTAACCCCAATATTTTTTTTTGCTAGGGGATAATAAAATGTATTGTATTATATTGTAACATACACAAAGAAGTGAGCATTCACTAGCAAGGACCAGGATTCAAGAAATATGATTGAGTTGTGAGGCTTGGAAAGAGCTTGTTCTTTTTGCCATGTTGTCTGCGTTGTGGGAAAGCTTTGATATGGAGTCTGCTGTAACACCCCTCAGAGGGACAGGGAGAGACAGAGACAGGGTGGTAGGGAGGGGTGCACAAAGCCAGAGTGAAAGAGGAGGGGAGGATTAGGTGGGTATATAGAGGAGGGCCGGAAGTGGTGCAGCTGAGGTGTGGTCCAGCTTCTGAAACTCTGCTATGCAGATATAACTAAAAGTGCATCTTTAAAAAGAAAATAGTTAGTAGTTTAATCCAAACTACAAAAATAAATAAAAAGGGATTGATGTTAAGCATTTGCAGGATTAGAATATTACGTAGAAAATTATTATTTTGTTGAAAATTAAGCCATTTAAAAAAAAAATGTTTGAGTGCTGTGAATGTGTCCTTTACAGGGGCTCACTGGCCCAGCTGGACCAACAGGCCCACCAGGACCCAGGGGAGATCCTGGTGATTTGGTAAGTGTGACTAAGGCCTGGACCTGGGATGATTTTGTTTAGTTTGACCCCCCTTCTCCTATGGGAAAGAGCTGTGGGTTCTAGTGTGACCTCACATTAAAACATGTCCAGTCCTGAACTGATCCTGCTGGACTTCAGGGACCAATGCTGACTCACACATTTGACCTGATTTTCCTTTGCAAGTGTGTGTCCATGATTCATCACAATGGAACACACTCCCACGCTCATACACCCATACACACACACACTGACAGATGCTCTTTCATTTTCCAGTTGTTGATGGTTTCTATCATTTTGCTTCCATTCAGAGTCACATGACTTTTGAGCCAAACACCTGCTGGTTCAGCCCACACAACAAATACATCTAGTTGTACTCTAAAGATATTATGATGCATTTGGCACCAATATCAATAAGCGATCAAAGGATGAACAAATGTAAAATATCTACAAATAATATCTCACAAACGTGAAACACCATTAAACTTTACTTTAAAAAAAAAAAAAAAACTAAAAAGAGGACAATACTGCTTCTTTATGCATCAAATGTACTGTTCATCACAGCTTCATTTCTAATCATCCATTTATAGGAGTATATTAACAGTCTGGTTTAAAATAACACTATAATGAATTTATTCATATTTTATTTACCTAGTATATGTTTTAATAAAGTATGCATGGTATCATTTTAAAGCAGAAATAGCCTCCAGGTCCTCCTGAAACACAGGTATTGTAAGCATTACATATGAAGGATCCAAAGGCAGAGAGAAGCCTTTGTTCATGCTGCAGCATGAGACCGTTAATCACACTTAAACCTGTCCACAGTGATTGACACATATGAATTAGCTCATGTCTTTAAGGATTAAGGTAATACTTACAGGGACATCTTGTAGGCATTCAATGCTTAAGGTAGAAAATCATCAGTCTAGAACTTATTTTAATACATATTCAGAAAAAGTATTCATTTGTTTCAATAAACAAAGAAAAATGTCCATCAATGAGGTAAGATCATTCTGCTTCACTTGCTGCTTTAAATTAGTCATGCAATTTGAAACAAACAGAACCAAAACCTTGATCCATAAAAATAATTTATTACCAATTTGAATACTTGAAATAACTTTAGCATTAATCTGATGAACACAATATTAATGACTCAATGCTGCATTAAATGACTTGTTAAAATGGATATTTAAAGTGTGTAAACAGAAGATAAGGCAGTGTGTGTGACATGCCCTGTGGAAATGGAGCAAAGGTTGTTTTTACAGATAGGAGTGCTGTTTTTCTCTCCATTTAGACCCTCTCTCTCCCTCGCACACACACACGCACACACACACACACGCACACACACACACACACACACACACACACACAGAAGCTGATGTTTATCCCTTTCCCCGACCTCTTTTCAGGGTCCCCCAGGACGTCCTGGTCTTGCTGGGGTTGATGGGATTCCAGGTCCCCCAGGAACCCTGTTGATGCTACCAGTAAGACCTTACAGAACACTCACGCATGCTTGAGCACACACAAACACACACACCTTTTACCCAATGTGGTGCAGTGGCATGACCACAAGGGGGTGCTGTGTGATTGAACTTCATTTACATTTGGGGAATCCTGCAGTGGGAACTGATCCCTCTTTTTTGTTGCCTCTAGTTCCGGTCTGGAGGTGATTCCCAGAAGGGACCTGTAGTGTCTCCACAGGAGGCGCAGGCACAGGCCATCTTGCAACAGACACAGGTACACTACACAGAAAACTGTATCATGAGACACAGATCATGCCATATTATAGCATCATTAATTGTTGACATGATGAACACTTTATTGCATATTAAAAGTGCAGTGCACATAAACCACCCAGTTGTATTTTTATTCCAGATATCAATGAGGGGACCTCCAGGTGCAATGGGTCTCGCAGGGCGACCAGGCCCAGTGGTAAGGCACTCTGTTGACCTTGACTAACTTTGCGTCATACCTCAGGGGCTCCTGCAACTTTTGAACTCAACTTTACATTCTTCCTGACCAGACACAAGCTCCTCTCACCCTTAACTCATCATTATGCATGCTCAGTTTGGTAGTTTGTTAAAAGTGCTTCTGAAATCATAGCAGGGTTGCAAAAATGTTTTAAAAAATTAAGAGGATTTGCACTTGAATTTGAGTTGAAAAGCTGAATTGTTCCTCTGCAACATGTCAGGCTTAAATTAATTTGTGTTTTTATTTTGCAGGGAGTTCCAGGTCCCACTGGGCTCAAAGGAGACAGCGGAGACAGTGGTCATCCTGTAAGATGAGACATTATTTTTACTTCACTACTAGCTTCCATTATATAACTCTTTTTGTACACTATTAAATTCCTTTAGTGCTCTTGCCTTCCTTGAGTCTTGCCACACATTTCTTTAGTCCTATGCTCTTTCTCATATAGGGACCACATGGGTTACCGGGTCCTCAAGGAATTAATGGAAAGCCAGGAAAGAGGGTGAGATATCTTGAGTAATGCAGGTTTCCACACTGCGTTTCTGCATATTGTCTTAAAGCACAATGTACTACAATGCAAAACCTATTTTAACTGGATTGTGTATCTCGTAGGGGCGTGCAGGTGCAGATGGAGGTCGTGGAGCTCCAGGTGAAACAGGCACTAAGGTAAACTCTTTGAGATCTCACTGCATGGCAATGCAGTAGTGACAATCTCGACATACTGAGCAATATCATAAACCGAGAGATTTGTTTGTATTCATGTCTTTACTGCTTATTATCTCCGCCTAGGAGGATATGGATTTTGGTTTGGTTTGTTAGTTTGAACCAATTCGATTTTGGAGCAAAACCACATCATGGAGCTCACTTTTATTCACATTTTAAACTATTGAGATTTGGATATTAGTTGAGGTTAATATTTGGGTGAATGCAAATGACAGCCACTGGATCTGAAAAGTGAGGACTTAAAGCTACATTATTTCTAATAGCCAGTAGGGGGCAACTAAAAATAAATATAATTGTATTGAAGTCTATGAAAGAATTACCCTACTTCTCATTGTATTTATTACCTCATAGACATTTTCCTTAAGAGTTTATGGTGTCAGTCTTTTTAATTAAGACAATAAAGCTGGGTATGCTTAATGGAGTGGCTATCTTGTGATTGACAATTTGCTACTCTTTCACGGTGTGTTTTTAGTTCAGAGTTAAGTGTATCATTTTTGTTGCCTTTACGGTGTTGTTCATTGTTTGTTTGTACTAAAAGGCAATCTAAGGAGTCAGCTGTTCGATCACTGATGCATATTGCTAATCAAACTAGCAAGCTAGCACTAGCATAAGCTGATAATTTGTCCTCCTTCTCAGCTCCTCCCTATTGTCCAAATAAGGTCACTTCTGGCGCCAAAAACCCACGAAAACAAAAAAACAAAAAAACAAAACTGTAGTTTTTTTTTAATGACGTCATGGTGTCAAAGTCCACTTTTTATACAGTCTGTGGGTCAATGCTCCATTGCCAGTTGTTACACCATATTGCTGATGTTGCTGGTGTTGAGTTTCCATGAATTCATGAATTCAGTTTCCTGTTTCCTTGAACTCAACAATACCACAGTTTTTTAGGCAGCAAGGTCTTGTACGATAGCAAACTATCACCACTTGCAAGTGTAAGCCTTTAGGTATCCAGCAGCCCACAGCTTATTATATGTATTGACAACAAGGCAACTCAATACCTAACAGCTGCAGGAAGAGCTTAGCAAATAAATCAGACTCCCTTGATGCCGGGTCTGACAGAACAGCAGAGTCTTTATCAGTCAAAGCAGCGTTTTAGCAGACCTACAGCTAATCTGAAAGCTTCCTCTCCACAACACATACTCAGAGCAGATGGGAGGCTCTGCCAGGGGAGACTTTCAGTACAATTCTGCTAATGTTTACACATTACCGTATGTGAGTGTGTTTCAGGGTTTAATGCACTTGCCTCTCTATTACTTTTCAGGGTGATAGGGGTTTTGACGGCCTGCCAGGTCTCCCAGGAGACAAGGGACACAGAGTGAGTTAGATTTGGTAACTTAGCATTTTCACTGTATTTATTTTGTCATTTAGGCACTAACACGCTAACATGACATGCATGAATACCCTACACCTTATATGGCAGGTGCTTATTTGCACATTATGATCATGATTATTGTGATTTCTGTGATGACAGTGAACACTAAAAAGCATCTGCTAGAGTCTGCTTTGCTATAAACAGAACAGTCCTAAATATCTCGAGGCTTGTGGCTAATGCTTTTATCTTGTAGGGGGACAGAGGAAAGCCGGGTCCTCATGGGCCTGTCGGAGAGTCAGGAGAAAAGGTGAGTGCACAGTACTTCGCAAGATTGGCTTGCAACAAACAAAGCCTGGAAAATACATCCTACAGCAGTGATTTGTTTTTCTTAGTTTTTGCATCATGCAAGGTTAAAATAGAAAAATTTTCAGATCAGTGAATCAATTCTACAACCCATTTAGATGGTTAGGCACCACAGATCAAAGTAGGCTATACTGAAATGAAGTCATAAACTCTTGAAATTATTAATTCAGTTACGCTGGCCTGAGTTCATTCAGTATCAAGGTTCGTAAAAGACATGAAAGCTATGCAGTGCATCCCTGACATAGAATTGAAAATATGAAAGATAGAAGCTCTGTCAAGATTGTATCAATCCATACAGGCGGGCGGGGACATTGGAGAGAGCAGTCTATTAGTCTTTGCTCGAAGATAGTTGAGCCTTATCTGTCAGGCAGAGAATTTCTTTAATGAGCTATTTTCGCAGATTATGTCTGTGGGGATATAAATGTATCCACGCCTGAGGTTGACTTAGAGAGGTGCATGAGATTTATGTGTTGAATTGGTTTCTGTCTTTGTTATTTTAGGGATCTGATGGACCTGTGGGGCCAAGGGGGCAACCAGGCGAACCCGTAAGTAACCATATCTGAAAGGATATAATGCTCCCTCATAATGCACATAATGATCATGCAGTGGGTGTATGTATCAAGTCTGTGGGTTCATAAAAAGATACTAACACAGAAACCATTTTCTTAGAACAGACCACATAAAACCATGAGGGGATTGTAGGAGATCACTAGATTTAAGCTCAAGCAGAAGTTTCAGCAGAAATCTTACAGAAGGACTTACACAAGTACAAAATCCACTGCTCATATTGTACAAAACAATACAAACAATGTGCAATACTTTACCAAATACAACGACAGAAGAAAATAGAACGGTCAAACCTCATTACTGCAGTACTGCCACAGTGTTCACGCTAGCATCAAGAGAGAAAAGGTCACTGGAAAAAGGCATGCAGCTTCAACACAGGAATATACAATATATATATATATATATATATATATATATATATATATGTCATAGAGATTCTACCTGCAGAGTAACTTTGGATCACAGAGAAACCACAAAGATCTTAAGAGCACTGTTGGAAAAGCTGTCATTTTTTCTGTGTTCTTCTGCAGTGAACACGGTTGATTGGTTATGACTCACACTCCATCTTTCACCTCGTAGGTGAGGTTGAGGCTCAGCAGGGTTCTGTGCACTCCACCCAGTGCAGGAAGAAATAAGAGTACCAAAAGACATGTTAAGAAAAATGTGTTGAAACACAAAGAAACAGGAAAGGAGAGTAGTTGGCTGTTTTGATGAGAGAGAGAGGGAGCGATGGGAAAAGTGAGACAGCGAGAGACAAACGCGAGGCAGAAATTTGGTTGGTGGTGAAAGAGATAAGAGAGATGGAGAGAGGAAAGAGAGAGGAAAGAGAGGGAAGAGATAAAATCCTGGCCTGAATGATTATATTTCCATATCAATCACTTCCCAGGAGATCACAGATGTGGCTTTGGAACAGGTGGCTTGGCCAGGCTACAAAGAGGGAGGCTGACAAAAACAGAGCACACAAACACACTCGCGCAAACACAGGCTAGTGCAGTCTCCGTGGCTAGCACATTCAAAACCAGATGCGCCCACACACATACTCAAATATATTATTTGTCTCTCCCTGTTTTTCATTTTCTCTCTCTCCTTGGTTCTGATTTATGATTTAGTATTCCACACTCGACCCATCTCATCATGAATGCAGGTTCGCTCCTGACTATTTGCTGTGTTTTGTCTCCAGGGTTCTCGGGGTCTTGTTGGGCCAAGGGGGCCTCCTGGCCCACCTGGCCAGTCGGTAAGTCAACATCGCCTTGATTGCAAGATCAGAGCTATTCAGTCTGTTCAACTCCATAAAATGTCCTCTAGTGCCTGGAATCATCAATATGCCACTGAAGATAAACAGGGGAGCTATTGATCTGTGTCTCTTTTTCCGATCAAACTTTGACATTTCATCAATTGTTTTCTGACATCTTGTGTTTTATCAGGGTATCAGTGGAACTGATGGAGTACAGGGATCTAAGGGCAACCTGGTCAGTCCTGCTACCTTCATTACTGACTATAATAAATGTAAAAATTGTTCTATGAAAATGAGAATGTGCTTAACATGTTTCTAATGGTTACCTCAGCTACGGAAACATTAGCTTGAGAGGCTTAGTGTGGCCTTTTAATGAACCTTCTAACCAGTCATGTGATGATGAGCTTATGACAAAGATCATGTGGAGTGTGTGACTATCAGTCTTTGTTGTTGTTGTTGTCAGGGTCCAGCTGGAGAGATTGGGCCCCCAGGTCAACAGGGTAATCCAGGAGTACAGGTACTGTACCTGCAAACTAAAAAACTATTCTGCCGCTATGAGAGTTATCCGCTCATTACATAACCTATAAATGTATTCAAGTCATATAGACATGCCTCAAATATACACCATCATATGCAGGCTGGCAGTTGCATAACACATTTGTTCTCTCTCACATATACACGATACATCTCTTTGTTTGTGGCACAAAAGCTTAATAATATATTTTATATTATTTGTTATATTTTTACTTCAACTGAATGTTTACTTGCTTGTCGACAGGTTCAGAATGTTCTCTGGCCTTTTGAGCAAACAGAAGCCTTTCACAGTCCAATGACACAAAAATGCATTCATAAAGCAAGGCTGGTTTTATTACCTCAATTAAAGACTGTTTTTGGAGATTTGAAGGTTTTAACCCCACAGCAACAAAATGTAATTTTTTTTCATCCAACCCTCAGCTCGCTCACACACACACACACACACACACACACACACACAGTGCTTAAATATGCGCAGACTCAAACAAAATCTCTAGCTTTCTCCGATTCTTGTGACATGTAACCTGATTGATGCTTTGTTCTGGTACAGGGCTTGCCTGGTCCTCAGGGTGCCATTGGATTGCCAGGAGAGAAGGTAGGTAGCATGTTTCTCACTTCATTTCAGAATTAAAGCTTTGACCTTGTGACCCCTGTCATCACATACCCAAGGGAGGCCGGTTGAGCTGGAGAGTACAACACAGCCACTTCTGGCTCCCATTCAGATGAGACAGGCCAAGACAGGAAATCGATACACAAGAAACACACACAGGCAAAATAGACACAAGGGACTACCTCGGCTACCGAGGTATCATGAGGCTAGACTGATAAAAGAAAGAAAAAGTGGACATAGTCATAAATACAATATGCTTGATAGAGGAGCAGCAACGTGGGGAATGTGGTTATAGGCATGAGTTAAGGTGCTACAGTATATCATATCTGAAATATCAGAAGCTCATCTCAGTATTCATACCTGTCTTTGTCCTATACAGGGTGCCCAAGGGAAACTAGGCATGCAGGGGCTACCAGGCATTGATGGCCCTACCGTAAGTACACACAAAAACATGTATGCATGAATGAGCACAAACACATAAACATGCACATATCCATGCATCATTTTGCATATCCAGTAAATATTTACATATCAAAAGAGAGCCTACCGTTGCACCTTCATCAGTCAACTCGGTGCTCAAGTGACAAGGCATCTGGATGACAGCTCCACAACACCAACAGATTTGCGAGAAGAGTCAGCAACACATCCTCTCACAGATTGTTCACCCAGATATTTTTCTCTGGATGGGTAAAAATATACAGAAATGGATACATTTATACTAGCAAAAACTTATACGGGCTACGTAATGATCGCAATGACTACATAAAGAGTCCAAAACCCAGATGACCAGCTTCTACAGCACATATTCCCAACAATGTATTTGTCAAGAAATAAGCCTTTTAATTATGCATGACTGTTAAACATAGAAAACAACGGGACAAACTTATCTCTAATGCAATAATGACAGAAAAAATAATGTCAGATCTCATATTTTATCATATCTCATAGTTTGTTTGTTTTTCAGTACTGTTACTGTTATGTATTTAATATAATATGACATTTCCATAAAACATGTAACTCAGTCAGTGATAGAAAAGATGTCCCTTAAGGAAAAATGTTAGGAACTACTGCTCTACAGTATAGGGTACACATCTAGTAATCAGTTTCCAAATAATAGCTCACACAATGTTATACCAGCAATATATAAACAAACTAGCTGTCTATATATACACATTTGTATTAATACATATTCAACCCAGAAGTGTATTCATCTAAAACAAGAGAGAGGCTAAAATTTGCCAACCTACATGTCCTGTTCTGTGCCCTGCCAGTAGGGGGAAAGCAAGAGGAATTTCTGGAATTGATCCAAAGCAGAATGGCATTTAGAAAAGAATGAAAAATCTTCTTACAGTGTGGCTTTTCCTCATCTGCAATAATTAATTTTAGATTGCAGTCAGACACATTTCAATGAATTTCACTTAATACTCCTTGCATTGTTCTGCAAAGCTTTGTGACACACAATGATATTGTTATGGTGCTTCACTCTCAGTGGCACTGGCATTTCCTTTTTTTCATTCGTTGGTTTCATTGGGAAATTTTTCATCAAGGAGTGATACAATAATGATGTATTTGCGATAGTCTTAACTCGATGGGATTTCTGTTTTCCTGTTTCAGGGTCACCCAGGAAGAGAGGGCCCCGCAGGAGAGAAAGGCATCCAAGTGGGTAACTGCATAGCTTAGGCTTGTCTGCTGCAGAGCCATAGCAAGATATTACACATGCAATATCATGGCGCTTCTTGCAATCTGTTGCACTCACTCACATTAGGTTACAATAATGCTCACTGTTTTCATTATAATCATTGTGTTCCAACAATGTCATCATCTTTATTGTGCAAGAGCATTAGCTCATTAGAGTCAACGGCATGCACTCATCAGCATCATCTTTTCAGTTTGAAAATTGACAATTAAAGACAGGATACAGTGGCTGAGTGCAATGCCTATTTATATCTGATCAGAGAAATGCATTTCTACTTGCTGCTGCTCGTTGCGACTAAAGAAAACTGTGTTTTTTTAAATATAGGGTTTACCAGGCGCTTCGGGGCCTGTGGGGTACCCAGGGACCCGTGGAGTCAAGGTGAGACATAAATGCAGCATGATCTCAGGTGTAATGTCCACTGTGATGTTTATTCCTTCGCACATTTCATTCTGCGAGTACGTCTACGCCTGTGATGGACAAGCTGTTTGAGTCTATGACTGACAGATGACAGGTGGAAGGAAAGCACCTGGGTTCTCAAGGGGACTGCTAACAACAGAGTGGGGAACATTTGATGGATGGGAGAGATGTCAAAGTCTGATAGAGTAGAGCTGTGTGCAGAGGTGTAGAGCAGTCCATTTTGACTGAGTGTGCTTTTGAAATTGAGGAGTAAAAGTGAAGTTATCATGAAATGGCATTCTGTTTGGGGTTTGTTTTTGTCACATTCACACAGCTGGTATTTTATCCGTTAGTTTGGCTCAACATCCTTTAGGGGAAGCCTGACCTTGTTGCAGATGATCAGTATTAAATGAATGTAAGGTCAATAACTACTCAATAACAGAGCAATGTTAGGTCAAGGGAAAATCAATACACACTTATAAATCATTTCACTGTTTTAAGAGGTGGTATTTCTGGAAATGCAGTTATTTTTCTATATGATCTAGTCTTTTCTTAAGAGTAGGATTGTGTGTGATGTTGGATTCTTGGGAAATTAAGTGTTTTTTTAACTTTTTTTCCACAGGGAGCAGATGGAGTTAGGGGTCTAAAGGGGAGCAAAGGAGAGAAGGTGAGTTAAACAGATAGTGGGTCTCCATTCTGTTGTTGTTGTTGTCAGACTGAGGATTGTGACTGGGAGGACACTTGAGGAATTACAATGTAATGATGCCATTTATCATCAAAGTGCTTTCAGTAGACATCTCCTCTCCTCAATGCATCACAGGGAGAAGATGGTTTCCCTGGGTTCAAAGGTGAAATGGGCATCAAGGGAGACAGGGTGAGAGTGCCTGCAAATCACAAGCCTCTGTAGCATTTTCTTTGTTATTTTACATCAGAGTGGAGATAAAATTGTCTCCAACCCTTCTACTCTGATTACCAACTTTAGGGCGATAATGGAGCGAATGGTCCTCGAGGAGAGGATGGACCAGAGGGACCAAAGGGTCAATCAGGACCCTTGGGAGAATCAGGACCTCTTGGCATAGCTGGCGAGAAGGTACTGCTTTTTTTTCTTAAAGATTTCATTAATATTACATGACACGGATAAGACACAGAAGAGGATGACAGGGGGATCAAATAGGCTGCCAAATTATAAGAACTCTTTTCTACAGTAACCTTGCATTGTGCTGCTTCAGCCATTATAATGTGTTCTAGGTGTTAGAAAATAGTAGGGTTACATTTCTCTAGCTCAGTTTTCAGCTGTGATAAAACTGTCTTATTAAAAGGAGTGTCTGAAAATCACTGAAATACTGAACATATGGATTTTAATGCCCTCACATTTATTATATCTGGTAACAGCCCATTCCAAAGGCAAAGCTGCCACCAAACAAGTTTTTAAGCATTAAATCTTTGTCATAAATATATGCATTATTTAAAGATATCCAGCTGTATTGGTGCATGCAAAGTCAGCAGTATGTCATAAAAATCTTAATTAAATGCTCCTCATGCACTTTACTTCTTAATATTTCTGTTTTATTTCTTCCTCCCTTCTCATTCTGCCGGTCTCTCTGCAGGGTAAACTTGGTGTGCCTGGATTGCCAGGATACCCAGGAAGGCAAGGTTCTAAGGTGATTTAGCATTGATGAGCCATCATGATCAGTTAATGTGTCCTCTGGTTCCTTTATCAGAGCTGTAACCAGCAAGATGTGTGTCTTTGGCTGGACTGTTTCCTGTCTGATTAAAAATAAAGGATGATAAATGGCTTATTAAAAAAGGGCTATTTTATTAATAGTTCATTAGTGACATCAATTCATTACGTGTTGATGAATGGTGTATTTAAGGCTGTGTTGGGCTCATGGATTAGATTTGCTTTAATTTGATACAGTAGTTAATTATACGTTAATGAGGCATCAGGGGTGATGTGTGATGAATGGAGGGCTGAGGCTGATTAACCTCTATGTGTGTCTGCAGGGATCACTTGGCTTCCCTGGTGGGGCCGGCGTCCCTGGAGATAAAGGACGAAGGGTGAGGACTACCTTGACATTTTATCAAGTTTCTGACTGCTTCAGAATATTTGTGTGTGGGAGCTGATAAATAATTGTCTCCAATGCAGGGTCCAGCTGGTCAGCCGGGGCCTGGGGGCCAAAGAGGTCCTAATGTGAGTGCACCTATAGGTGCCATTCCTATACCACGATGTTTTCTCAATTTATGAAGCTCTATTTGCTCTAATTAGATACCATCAATTTACCACAACCTGTGGGAGGCACACTGTTACATCACTGCAGTGTTTTCACATCACCAGATGTTTATCTTCCACCCCCAGATGAGTTATGTATGTGCTCATCAAACTGTTGTTTGTTTTCCAATAGGGAGCCCGGGGTGGAAGAGGAGCAAAGGGGCCCACTGGAAAGCCTGGAGAAAAGGTGAGCTTAGGCTAACACACACACAAAAACACGCTGACATAAACACAAACAAAGACATATGTGCATACAGTTACAGACACATCAACACACACCTGGCTGTCTCATAAAGTATGGATGAATGCGCCGACCGAGTTGGAACTGGTTTTTGCTGTTCACTTGGAGATGACAGGCCATCTGGTGCAGTGAGAAGCGACTACTGTCTGGCAGGAGATGCTTCAGTTTACACTCTCACCCTCAAAGACCATCTTGGGACAGCTCAAGATATCTTGGCGGCAGGAAACTAAAAATGTTTGAGTGGCTCATGTTTTTGTACTGTGTTTTTTATTGTCCACCTGGTAGGGTACTGCTGGACAAGACGGTCCCTCAGGATCCACTGGAGAACTGGTAATCCTTTGATTTTTGGATAACACTGTACATACAGTACATAAATATGACAATAGATGAAAAGCCTGAAAAACCCATCTTGGCATCATAGATACTGTCATACTGCCATAAATCCGTGAAGGACAAGTGGCAGAAAACATGACCTGGGGTTAGACAGTTTTGACATAATGTGTTATTATGTTCCAGGGACCCCAAGGACCTCAGGGCAGAAACGGTGAACCAGGCCCTAGAGGCCCTAATGTGAGTGAGCTAAAATGTATTTATAGTGATTACCATAGCATTTAATGTTGTTCATTTCCAACTCATCCCACATTTTATGCTCATGCTATGGTCATGCTCAGTTCATTACAATGATGTAAGGAAATTATTCTCTTTCAGGGTCCACCTGGAAAAGATGGATTGCCAGGTCATCCAGGCCAGAGAGGGGAACCAGTGAGTCACCTTTAATCTCAATAAAGCTTTCTTTTTTTTTTTTTTTTTTTTTAACTCTGTGAGTTTAGTAGTTGAGACAGATAACGTTGTTTATCTGTTTGAAAATGTCAAAGGCACATTTAGAAACCTAATTTAATTTTTTTTTTCACATACGAGTATCATAATCCAAATTATGATCAGGGGCCTTCTTAGCGATTTATGTGTGTGGAAATCAGGCCCATGCACTTCCAGTTTCATAATGATTGAGTATTGATTGAGTGTATGAAACAGAATCAGGCCTGCATGCATCTTTATAAATCTGATAAAAGAATTTGAATGCACATTTCTGTCTTTTTGTGTACATGCAGTTTTAGTTGTGGACCTGTACAGCATGTGGACTGGCAGCTTTGCACTGTTAAGGTGCCCTGAGCAAGGCACCGGTCCCTAACTGCTTGGGGCACTGTGCTGTGGCAACTCATCTTTTTTTCTCTCCACATTTGCTGCATGTGCATGTGTAAATCAAGAAAAATAACAACAGAATGAAAAACGTCAACATGGGAAAAAAGTCGAAAAGCTAAGACACTCAATTACTGAAATCTGAGTACAAGTTGAGAGGCCTCTGCAAAATCTAGTAAAACAACCAGCCATGTCTGCACCCTAATGTTTCAACTCTGAGGTTCACCAAACACACTTGTCCTTTTCTTCAGGGATTCCAAGGCAAAAATGGACCTCCTGGTCCCCCTGGTGTTGTTGGACCACAGGTAAGACGATCAGCCCATAGTAAATTAGTTGACTGTTGAGCACACAGCACACATATTTCAAACGCCAGTTTTAAAAAACACCTGTTTTGCGTGTTGTGTAATTTGCTCGTTTCCAGGGAAAATCTGGGGAGACAGGACCAACTGGAGACAGAGGCCATCCTGGTTCACCGGGATCACCGGGTGAGAATGGATTACCGGGATCTGCTGGAAAGGAGGGTGCCAAGGTGAGTACTTTTCATCATAATGTCAGAATCATAATCACTTATCAGCATCACCTTATTACTGTTATATTAGATAAAGCCTCTAAAACTCTCTCACCAGAGCCTGAATATCTTATCTCTTGGGTCTCATCCTATCCACTAATTTGCTAATAAATAACAGAGGAAACCTTGCGGTGTTGAGTGTATTATGGCTCATAAAAGATAAATGTTCCTTCTTGGTGTGACACGCTGGTTGGTGTGATTTATGACTGCATAAGGGCCTGCTGTCTGCTGGCTACTTGCCTTATATCTAATCATGTGTGTATATGTGTGGTTCCCAGGGAGACCCAGGTCCACCAGGAGCCTCAGGGAAAAGTGGCCCTGCTGGGCTCCAAGGCTTCAGAGGGAGCAGAGGGACCCCTGGTGCAATGGTAACACAAACCTCCATACATCTCACATTTTTACCATCACTCACTGTCAGCATCAGATGCCCATGAAATATGCTGCTTGCATTTAGATCATAAAATCATAGATCATAAAATCGTTTAACGAAAGAGTTTTGCAAATGGAAACTGACTTCACTGATGGTAAATCTTAGAATGGATGTGGTTGTCGTTTGATTGTGAATGCTGTTTATGTGTGTCTCCAGGGTCCTGCGGGTCTGAAGGGAGGAGAGGGCCTACCTGGTGTTGCGGGAGCTATTGTAAGTCTAATTTTTTAAAATTACTTTCCAACCCGCCCCCTGCTCTGTACCGAGCTTCTGCGTTATATAGAAAGCTCGGACATATGAAGCAGGAGGCAGTTACCATGGTGATCACTGATCGTGACCGCCACATTAAATCAAAGAGCGAGTCATGTGACATACTCCCCTCACCTCTCTCTTTTTATGTCCAGGGTGCCACAGGAGAGAGGGGTCCTGACGGGTCGGCTGGCGCTATTGGCCAGCCAGGAAGGCCTGGTGGCGTGGGTCCTGCTGGGCCTATGGGAGAGAAAGGCGAGCCAGTAAGATTTGGCACATTCCTAATTTTGTTTCTAAGGCAACAATATCCATAAATGCACACTGTACCATCACCTCCCACCATTGGGTAATAAACAACATGTGCTCTGGCTTTGGGATGTCTCATTATGAGATGGAGAGCAGAAGAGAGGTGAAGGAGACAAAGAGAAAAGCAGGGAGAAAATATGAATGTGATCAAGCCTGCTTTCTTGGGTGCGAGTTTTCATCCTGGTATGGTGCATTAATCAAAGTGTCATGCTTCTATATGTGGATAATAAGTACTGTAGTTTTTTGCTAGATGTGTGCTCTTCTCCCATCCGTTCCCTAGGGAGAGAAGGGGCCTGTGGGGCCAGCTGGGCGTGATGGGGAACTGGGACCTGTAGGGCTGCCAGGGGCTGCGGGATCTCCTGGGCCTCCAGGAGAGGACGGAGACAAGGTAGCTATATTGGACAGCCAACATGGTCTGCAGCACTTTTGTAAAGTCAATGCTGATTTTTTGACTTGATGTTGTTTGTGTGTGTGTGTGTGTGTGTGTGTGTGTGTGTGTGTGTGTGTGTTCACTAATGTGCATTTGTTTCCACAGGGAGAGACAGGAGGACCAGGTCAGAAGGGCAGCAAGGGAGACAAAGGAGAAGCTGTGAGTGTAGCATGTATACCAATAGTATGAACATCATTAGCTTGCATCACCAGGAGGTAGAGGACAAACTGCCTTGTAATTGCTTTGCAGCAATTCATATTAATAATGTTTTCCTGGACTGTGCATCATCTGGTAAAATAAGCAGATGATTTTTATCAGGTCTTTCCTACACTGAATGTGTATTGAACTGCCCACCTGCTTTTCTAGGGACCCCCGGGACCCTTTGGAATTCAAGGACCTTTGGGCCAACCAGGACTGGCAGTACGTTATCATATACAGTAAAAATTGTACATCATTGTACAATACATTTTTGCAGTGTTAACCTATCTGTGTATCTTTCAGGGTGCAGATGGTGAGCCTGGTCCTCGTGGGCAGCAGGGCATGAACGGGGCGAAAGGAGATGAAGGACACAGAGGCTTTAAGGGGGCATCTGGTCCTTCTGGACTACAGGTGAGAATTACTTTCAATCCAAAAACTGACTTTATCTCGACTGGCTCCTCTGACTTCTCCTTTACACCTCAGCTTATATCTGTTTCCATCTTATGCCTGGGCCTTCATCTCTCACCATGTCTGCATTTGTAGGGAATGCCAGGACCACCAGGGGAGAAGGGAGAGAGCGGGCATGTTGGCTCAATGGTAAGTACTGCTTAGCAATCTCAGCACATACAACACTCATCTCAAGTCCACTGCTGTGTTCGAGTGTCAGTCTCAAGTCTGTTCTCAACACCAGTTTTCTGACATGTTACACTTTGCTTCATGATTGTTACGACTTTGATATTGAATACTGACTTGACTTTTCTTTACTTTTCAAAAGCCTTTCTTCAGTTTCATTCTAGTATCACAGCAGCTCATTGGATCTATTGAAGATAAAATGTGTGCATTTATTAGGAGAAAAACAATGAATTATTGACTAACAATATTTAGGGTGGGATGTAGAGCTTCTGCAAATATTATACATTGACATTTCTGTTTATGTATCTTCGGAACCTCTTTGTAAAGGCATCGGCCTTTAGTGTGAAAGCACCCAATTGTAGAGATAATAAAAATAATTACTTATCTAAGAAGTACTTTATCTAAGAAGCAGATGAAGTTACATTATGTGTAGATAGGGCTGGATGATATGACATAAGTGCAGTCCATTTATATTTACCATGACAATATATATATAAAAACGCTATAAAAAATGGCTATTGTATATATTCTTTAAAAATTGGTTATCAAGACCCTTAATGTTTGGGAGCCACCATATGCGTATTTCAAATAAAAACAATTTCTTTATTTAATTACCAGAAAACATGCTACATTGTGATATATATTTTTATAAGGCTATGAAATTAAACAACTGCAACAATATTATAATAATGATCAGAAGTCTACCATAACACATTGAGTAAATGTGAGAGAAATACTGTAATAAAGCAATTTCACGGTTAATTATTTTACTTAAGATGATGAAAATGTTTCTTTTTATACCCTTCTATAAAAACAAAATAATGTTAATGAAGAGAAATGATAAACCCCTCTGTCTGACCTACTGTTTCCCAAGCCAGTACAATATTGTAAAGACTCAAGGTACCATACAGCATATCAAGTATAGCTACCACTTAAAAAACCCCACAGCTCTTTAAACTTTCAATACTACCACTTTCTTTGTATTTTTTGTTTTTGTGCTGCCTGCTGCTATGTGTCAAACTTGTGAATCAACCATTTTCCTCTGCCGGTAATCATTAACGTTTGCTGCCCTCAAACTACAGGCAGTGGCCTTGAGTGGGGCTGAGTTTTTTCTGGTCCTTGATTAGTCTCAGTGTCATTTAGGCTTCAGTTGCAGAAAGAGGTGTTGACAGATCTTTAGAGTAAAGCCAGTCATGGTTTGGAGCAGTCTAGTTTGAGACTTGAGACAAAAATTAAGATCAATTAAGCTACTCTCCTCCCAGAATACTAAGAGCTGTGTTTCCATTGTAATAGTACTGACACCTAACAATCTAACCAGCTTCATCTGTTGAGTAACTGAGGACAGCTAAATCTGTGATTTCCGAAGAAAATGCAACTTTAAAGCAGACAAATTGACAAATTAGAAAATAGAATATGGTGTAACTAATACTGTTAATGATGATTCTGCTCCAGATAAGTATAGGATAAACCATGCTACTGAGCCATCATGCAGACTTCTGATTCATAGAGTGCAGACATATCACAAACATGACATAATGACTGTTGACAAGTGCTGAGTAGCTGCCAGCTAGTCAACCATATTACTATGGCATATAACAGACATAGGTGTGAATTTGGCTGATATGGCAGAGGTCTCCAAGGTTCCACTTCTCCCTCCTTAGCTTATAAACCCCCACAGTGACATGCAAATGCCTTGTAATGTACTATCTGTTCCTCATTTATGTCAACTATTAATTATCTTAATCACATATTTCAACATCACTGAATGCCAGAGCATCACTGTATAGAAGGTCGCAACTATTCCAAGAAGATTAACAATTCTGTTGCTCCAGTAATATGTAAAAGGTGGAAATATACCTCTCTACAACAGTTTAAAAAATGGAAGGAATTTAAAAAGTCAAAGCAGAATGACAGAGTGGAAATGGAAGAAGGACAAAGACAGTGTCTCCCTTGCAGCTCTAAAACATTTATTCGTACTTATCAGTGTGCAATCAAAGAAGCAAGAAACTTTTCAAAGTGATTTTTTTTTTTTATGAACAACAATCGAATATTTGATCAATTTCAATTTGGTTTTTGCTCTCAACATACCACTGTGACACCTTTGCTTCAGTTCTGGACACTTCTAGTATGGTGGGTCATTTTCATGCTAGTTACATGCATAGTGGCTTTTCAAAATAAACTTTGCATTCTCAGGAAATGGTTAACTTTAGGCAATAAAACCACTTAGCTAAGGCTAGGGTAATGTGACAATGCATCGGTATCCGACAAGTTTAGAGTGAGATGAAAATGAGGTCACAGTTTGTGCTGAATTTAAAAAAAATTACCTGAAGGAATTCCTGAGATATCACATTTCTGAGAGAGAGAAATGGATGGACAACCCAAAAAAATTGATTGACAAAACACATACTTTCCAGTCAACTCATTTTTATTTATTTTCCTCACATTTCTAGGTCTGTTGGAATTGGTTATATATTTCCGTTATCTGAGAAAATTATATCCACAGTAAAGATGGTGAAAAAGAAACCTTTTAAACCTTTAAACTTTTAACAATATCAGCTGATCTTGTCAACGTGTGATGGATGTTCAAGGCTGAAAGTGAATGACAGCAGACCATGACTATGTCGAGGACACAGAATGAGGTCCTGTATGTAAAAGGAAGAAAAGGATAAAATAGAAAAGAGAGAGAGAGTGACAGAGAGGACGCAGTGGAGCAATAGACTGGAAGGAAGGGGCGGGGCACTGATTGTGAGCAGGAAGACGGTGTGACAGCTGCTAATCAGATTAGCCTCAGCCTTGGCTGTCTAATGAGCATCCTCCTTTGTGACAGTCATCTCACAACGCTGTCAACCATGAACACAAGCTCAACAAGATTCTCTATAGCCCCTCTTCTCCACAGCCAGATTAGGGAGGGAATGCATCAGAATGGAACCAAAACAAAAGAGAGAGAGAGAGAGAGAGAGAGAGAGAGAGAGGATGGGAGAGGAGAGAAGAGGAGAGATGCTGAAGACTCGGTGGGGAAGTTTCATTCATGTGTGAGCGTTGCGGATCACAGAATTCTCCCCTCTAATGCTCGAGTATCTCTCCGCCAGAAGGATATGTGTTTCCTCTAGTCCCACACAGTCTCTCTCTGGGCAGATTGTCTGTCTTTCTGTCTCAGTGTCTTTACAACACAAGGCTCCCTCCAAGACTTCAGAGTGATTCAGAGCACAGCTCAACATCTACTCAACTGAAACTGAAGCCGAGCACAGTTAGGATTAATTGCTTGCCGCTCTCTCTTGAGCTGCACAGAAGAGTCAAATCACATGCCGTCACTGTGGCTGAGAGAATATGGTCGTGCACATCACAGGCTAGAGGTTTCTTATTAATAAGAGAGAATAAGATAGAGGGGGTGAAGGAGGAATCAGAGATTGTGTCATATTGAGGGTAATGACCTGTCTGGATGTCTTCATCATGTCACAACGATAATGATCATAGATACTGGGGCCATTGCATAAGCAATCCACCATGGCCTGACTTCTAACGCTCATTTAATTTAGGAGGCGCCAGCCAACCCCCAGCTCACTTTCAGTTTGTATGTCTGTGTGTGCTTTATTGATGCAGTATATCCATATTGGCTGCACTGATATCCTAATGAGTCATTTCATTCCTCTCTCCACAGGGGCCTCCAGGACAGCATGGCCCACGAGGCCCTCAGGGGTCCATCGGCGGAGAGGTAGAGTGCAGCATGACTTTTTGAATTACTTATTTGGTCTGAGATATGAGCATTCCTTTAGTGATATTACCGAGATAAAGAGAACACTCTATAGATGTACAGCTTCTCTCAAGTAAGTAAAAGGAAAGTAACATGCACAATTCAAGCTGTTTATATCAACAAGCTGTTCATAGCCTTTGCCATAACACAAATTCTAAATATTCTGAGCATTAACACTTCAAATCAAAATGCTATGATCATGTTTAATTAGTTGAAACAGGAAATGCACCGGCATGCTTCATTTCACAAGATAATGCTTATCAGTATGATCAGCATTAGTAAATATTATAATTGGTCCCCATCAGATTTTAGATTCTTGCATTTTTAAGATAAATGATTGAGGTTTACAAATATTCATATTTTTTGTTTTTGAAACGTTCTTTGTGAAAATGTATCATTGATGCAAAATCATTATTTTTATTAATTTAACCCTAAGAGACCTGGGGGACAGCCATCGATATCAGCCAACTACTATGTTACTATGTTTCAGAGGCTGCTACAGGTTCCCTTTCAGAGCTAGTGAAATTGTTGGTATTATATACAATTAGATGCCCTTAGGCATCCTTTGGTACCAACCAGGTTATGTTAGCCTGTCAGGAAGGGGGATAAATAATGCTCCAAAGTTAGGCTACATTTTGGCGAGGTAAAGAGATCCCTTGACCTCTGACCTCAAGATGTCTGAGTGAAGTGGGTTCTCCCACTTAATGCTAATCCCATGCTGTCTTTGGCTAAATCTATACAGTTATTTGCATATTCAAGCCTATGATTGCTGCACTGCTTTTCGACAAAAACACCACAACAATAAAACAGCCGTCAGTTTCTGAAGTCCTCAAAACCTCAACTTTCCAAAATTTTAACTGAAGAATAGCTTATCCTTTGGCACCACGTAAACTTCATATCTCCCACCCCCTTATCTCTTCATCCACAGTCTCTTCATATGAACACTTCTTGCCACAGACCCTCCACTACTTTTGAAATTTGAATTATTAAAACAGTATTAGGATGTAATCCATGGGAGAGAGTTATATTTACTGCTCTATGAATCATTAAGAAGTATTAGACTATCATCCCTGAGAGGCAGTTATATTTACCTCTAGTAATGGCTGTCTCTCTGCAGCCTCTCACACCGGTCAATTATTCAGCAGCAAGCTGCGGAAATGTGTATGAGCCACGCTAGTGCTTCATCACAGGAAGCATGGAAATACAGTGGAGCAGAGATGGTGGGATCCATAAATGGATTGATACAGGAATAGGGGAAAAAAGCGAAATGGTGATGAGATAGCATGTGAGGAGAGCAGATGACAACAGGAGCTCAGTTGTAGTTCATGGCTATACTCTCATGTTTGTGCACTCTACCGAAAACATGCTTTTACTGGGTTTGTCTCAAGACACAAAGCACAATACACCGACATATATGCGTGCACGCAAACATGCATGCACATACACAAACAAATAAACAAACTGATTGAGAGGAAAACAGCATCCACACTATTCTGTGACTCAGACACTATCCACATAGCAAACCTGACAGTATTTTTCCTTGTGTTGTGATAATTTTGTTCCAGTTTCAGCATTCTGTGAGCAGAACTGCTGACAAACAACAACAACAAAAATACTGCACCAAGGACTTGATTTTTGAGAAATCAAATGAATATTTCAAACTTGCCCTTGTTTTAAGGATATTTTAGTTCAAGCTGTTCTTTCTCCCCTTGCCACAGGGCCCACCTGGAATGGCTGGAGGAATCGGTCAGCCTGGTCTTGTCGGAGAGAAGGTCAGCATTTCTGTTAGAAGCTTCACACAGAGTGGAATATTGGTTTGTGTTGGTTGCCTTGTGCACATTTGTGCGGTGTGATTTTATTTCATTTCTATTATTATCCATCAGGGTGAGGATGGAGAAGCTGGAAACCCTGGGTCAGCTGGGGAGACTGGCATTCCTGTAAGTTGTGTAACTGCCATCTTTCCTTCCCGTCTTACTTAACCTCATCCTTTCTTCGCCCTGTCATTAATTGTCATTTCATACGCTTGTATCCCAGGGTACTAAAGGCGATGTGGGTGAAAAGGGTGACTCTGGTCCTCCCGGTGCAGCTGGGCCTCCAGGACCCAGAGGAACACCAGGAGAAGATGGATCTAAAGGCAACCTTGTGAGTCTTTGTCTCTCTCGATCAGTCACTTTTTCTTGCTCCGTTTGTCAGGTCAGTCAGTCTGTTATTGCCATGCCATGCATACGATAGTTTTTAACTCACCGTTTGTGGCCACAGGGCCCAATTGGTTTCCCCGGAGATTCTGGACCTCCTGGAGAAGCTGGTGCCAATGTGAGTATTATTGTTGTTACTGTTTTATTATTAATTTCTCATCAACTAATTGTTTGATAATTCCTTCGACATGCCATTTTTTTCATCCAGGGAGTAGATGGTGGACCAGGGCCCAAAGGAGACAGTGGAGAATCTGGCAAAGCAGTAAGCAGTGATATTTCCCCCCACGTCTTGCATGTGTTGACAACACTAGTAGCTTTTGGATGCTTAGCTGAATCAGTGACATAAGGAGGTTTTGCTTTTTTTCACCAGTATGTTTGGATATTCTTGTCAGTGTTTAGTAACTGGGTGGGAATGATTTTTCTGTTTTAACTTAACTCCTTCTTGTGTTCTGTGTAGGGACCCCCAGGAGCCTCTGGAGAGCCAGGTCCTTCAGGACCTCCTGGGCGGAGGGTGAGCTTAACATTTTGTATATGTTTATGCACATGTATATTTAGCTATATGCGTGTTTGTTGGTAGTCAATAGCTCTTGTCATCATGTCAATTGTCTCTCTTACCCTCAGGGTCATATAGGTGCTGCAGGAAAAGAAGGGAAGCAAGGCACTAAGGGAGCTAAGGTAAGGACAATGTTTAGCACTGAGCTATGTGGTTGTGTATGGTGCTTTTAAACATGGTCTGTCTGGTCTATTTGCTCATAATGCCTTGCTGTCTGTGTATCTGCTCTGTAGGGGACGATAGGAACTCAGGGTCCAGTAGGGAAGACAGGCCCAGTGGGTCCTCAGGGCCATCCAGGGAGGTCTGGCCCAGAAGGTCTTCGAGGCATCCCAGGTCCTGCGGTCAGTACACAAAAAAAAGCATTAAAACATTAGTCTAAGAAGAAACCTTGGGAACGGTTTAGAAATGGGCTGCCACTTTAACAAAAAGTAAACTTATGTTGGCATTGCCAATGTTGTTTTGAACAAATGACCACCTCTTGCTGCACACACCCGAATTACAGCCATTGCTGGCATTGCTATCACTGAAATCCAGCTGCTGTGCTGCGTTTCATCATTGCTTCAGCAAACTTTACACTGATCTCTTATTCTTTTGTTTCTTTTCCAGGGTGAACAAGGGTTAAATGGGCCACCAGGACAGAGTGGGCCACCAGGACCAATAGTAAGAGCCATGTATTTGGCTGTTAATGGAAAAGGGGCATTAAAGACATTAATAATAATAAGTCAGGATTCAAACTCAACACACAAAAAGAATCTATATCATTAATGCATCTATCACTGTTAATAGGGGCCACCAGGACTTCCAGGATTAAAAGGAGACCCTGGATACAAGGGAGATAAAGTGAGTGTTTAGCCCATAACAGAGAGAAGATTCTGTACTAGTCTGAACCCTGGGAAACAATGCTGATGGACCATGTTTCTGTCTGCAGGGTCATGGTGGGTTGATCGGTCTAATTGGCCCCCCAGGAGAACTTGGCGAGAAGGGAGACAGAGGCCTGCCAGGTATCCAGGGTACACAAGGGCCTAAAGGAGATGAGGTATATTTAGTTTCAACTTGACACAAACTTCAACACAAAGGAAGTTGAGTTCACTAACGAGATAATATGTTGTCCCTACATCTAGGGTACGTCCGGCTCACCTGGTCCCACTGGCCCTCTGGGACCACCTGGACTGTCAGTAAGTGATGTAGCGGTAGCCATTACCTGATTAAGCTGTTTATTATTTTTCAGATCTATCTTTTTAGACATTTTTCAATTAAATTATCCCTTTATTAGAGTTTTAACTGTCTCCTCTTTTCCACTCTTAGGGCGCACCTGGTGAGAAAGGATCGAAGGGAGAAACGGTAAATTCAGTAATCTGTCTTATTCATACACTGCCATTGCTGCACTCAGACCTCATCCTGGCTAGCATCTGCTTGGAACATATTCTGGAGAAGAGAGAAAAAGTGTTTGTTGGCTTAAATGTACCATGCTTCGTAATCATAAAGCCCTACTGTGTTTACCGCATGTCTTTGGAACTAAAACCCTGCTGTACAGCCACGCTAGTCTTGTGTGTGATTTTTCCTTCGGGCCCTTTTAATAGGATTTGGTTTTGGTGAGTGTGATGTTATGAAAACCACTATAGTGTGTCTTGAGAGCCAAGGCTTTGACCACAGAGTGCTGATGCACACAGCTGGATAATCCTATAAAGCAGCAGCCATATCTGCTTGGATAAAGCTGGGTTTTAGCCAAGTGGCGTGAGAAATGCTCCAGGTGAGACATGAGTGACACAAAGTTTTGTCCTCTTTTGTTCTCCAGGGTATTGTTGGTCCCAGAGGAGATACAGGCCGTGCTGGACCCCCAGGACCCCCTGTGAGTACTGCCAATGATCCACATCCTGGCCTTCTCAGTGCCAGCTATACCCTCTTTCTTTCCTGTTCACCTCTTGCTCAACTCTCTGTGCTACCTGTAGGGACCCCCTGCGACAATGATTGAGCCCCTGCCTATCAGGGAGGGCAGGCGGAAGAGACGAAGACACTCTGATAGGGCAGGAGGTGCAGCCCCATCCAGGGAGGAGGATGTGGATCTGGATACAGAGGAGTTCCTCCAGGGAGATCAGCCTCTAGAGGATGCTGAGGGAATGGAAGAAGTCTTTGCCACCTTATCTTCTATGAAAATAGAAGTGGAGATGATGAGGAGGCCCCTGGGAACTTTTGAGAGCCCCGCTCGGACCTGCAAAGAGCTCATGATGGTCCAACGTGACTACAAAGATGGTTAGCAAAAACATTAACAAGTTATTCCTGTTTCACAACCTTAAACGTTTTATCCAGGAAAAACTGGAACACTTTTCAAATATGCAAAAATCCCCTAACATACACCTTCTTATCATTTTTCCAGCTGCAGGTTATCATCTTGTTACCCACGATGTGTTTATTATATCAACATCTGCTGCTTGATTGATGTCCCTTCTTTATGCACTTTGCAGGAGAGTACTGGATTGATCCTAACCAGGGCTGTCACAAAGACTCCATCAAGGTCTACTGTAACTTCACAGCTGATGGAGAGACATGTCTCTACCCTGACAAGAGGATTGAGAATGTAGGTCTCCAATCTCCTGCTGTCAGACTTTACAAAGCCGATATCGTCATGTTACATCAAAGCACAAATCACTCCCTACATCCCTTGAGCCTAAAATTTTACTCAACATCCTCCCTCTGTGTGTGTGTGTGTGTGTGTGTGTGTGTGTGTGTGTGTGTGTGTGTGTGTGTGTGTGTGTCTAGGTGAAATTAGCAGCATGGAACAAAGAGAAGCCAGGAAGCTGGTACAGCCAATACAGGAAAGGAAAGCAGGTACAAAAAAAATCAAAAACCCCTTCTACCATTAATCTCAGCTGGCTCCAAATGCCAGACACTCTTTTTCAGCTTAATTACTCATCCTAAATGAGAGTGTTTGCATGACACTGAGGTGCAACCATTTAAGTGTGTTCACATAAATGTGTAGGCATGCATGTGTGTCCATCCATGTGCACACGTGTGTATGTGAATGCTTTTAGTTTATTTGTATATTTGCACATTGGTATCAATTTATAAGACCGTGTGCAGTGAAAGAGCTGATTTGATATTGCCAGCAGTTGATTTCAGCAGTCTGGATGACTCACACACAACCACTGCCAGCTCTCTCATTGACTAGCATTCAGGGCAGCACGCTCAGAGCTCCGGCCTTTCATGTGCACCTGATCAGAGGTCTCATAACCCTCTCAGATAATCACAGAGCTGCCAGCACAATTGCAATTCACTGACTTTCTCGCGCAGAGTCCTTGGATCTGCCTAGGTTTTTTTTCTTTCCTTAATTTCCTACTTTACTTTCCTGTCTGTTTCTGGTGCTGAACAGAAGTTGCTGTAACTTTTTCACCCTGGCTTGCGTAAACAACTCATCAGCACAAGCTAGGAGATGTGTAATTTTAGTGATGTAATTAAAATTAGAACTCATATTTATCTGAGGCAGATTATAGGCTCAGATGTGTTTTTCTGCGGCTTTGTCTCTTTGAGAGAAAACCTGTTTTCTGTATTTTATTCTCATCATGTGAGATTTTGTGTAATTTAAGGATAATGCTGTTTTAAGAATGTGTTTGTAGTACATATATTATTTTTTGAGATGTTCTGATACCATTTTATCCCTCCAAATACAAATACCAATTCCTAAACCACCTGAATTCTCGATACCAGTCCATCATTAATTTCAGTCACAACAACAAAGCAGATGATGGAAGTAGCTTACAAGTAAATAAGCTGATAAATAATATGATAACATGGAACCAGATCTGCGCATAGACCTGCATGCTTGCTCATACCCAAATTAGCATTTTAGGCTGTATCATAGGTATTTTCAATACTGGTATCAAAAAAATATTCATCTGTCTATGTAGCACACCAATTCCTATGTATCTGTGTCATCCAGTTCTCCTACAGTGACAGGGATGGGATCCCTGTGCATGTAGTTCAGCTGACCTTCCTGAAACTACTGAGTGCCACGGCAAAGCAAAGCTTCACCTATACCTGCCAGAACTCCGCAGGCTGGTTTGACAGCACCGCCCATTCCTACCAGCATGCAGTCCGCTTCCGGGGCAGCAATGATGAGGAGCTGACACAAGCTAAAAGCCCCTTTATCAGTGCAGTGCATGATGGATGCCAGGTCAGTGCAGGGGTATGCCAGGGGAAGGGACTAGCTGGACAAATCACAATCAGAATGAAACTAATGTCTTCAAAAATTGTGGTACTGTGGTAGCCATTGAATCACTGACTTTTAGAGATTTAGGCCCCCGAGTGGGGGGAGCTAGTTAGTTGTGTTAAGCTAAGCAAATTCTAATCATGGCTTCTAATTTTTCTCTTTCAGTTCCGCAAAGGTCAGGAAAGGACTGTTCTAGAGATTGACTCCCCCTCGGCAGAGCTGCTCCCGATTATAGATGTGGCCCCAGCAGACTTTGGCAACAGCAACCAGAAGTTTGGATTCCAAGTTGGACGAGTATGCTTCAATGGTTAACATCCTGCCAACAACAAACAAAAAAAGACCTGCACAGCAAGTTTTCAGCAAAAGAAACTGGACTTTTACCGCTGCCCCAAGCAATATTTATTATAATATGTTCCTGTATGTGGTGGGATTGAGGTATATTATTTAAGACTCTTCAGCAGCCAATGAAATAGGTTCTGTGGCTTTACGACATTGAGAAGAATGGCAAGAACGAGGACAAGTACCAGTGGGAACAAAGCACATTTACCAAAGGGAAATATTCCAATTAGACATATTTAATTTTAAGTGTTTTTGTTTTCTTTTTCCTCTCACTGTTTGAGTGTGCTGTAAGTGATCCTCCAGAATTGTAAGGACTGCACCACTTCACGATGACCACTTATAAACAAGACAGACCTGTCCGATTGCCGAAAGGACCAGTCTGTCCTTCTGTGGTAGTGTGGGCCAGTTAAGTTGGACTTCTCAGACCTCGGATGAACTAGTTGCTACCTAATGTTTTACAAAGACTGCGACAAAATAAATCAGAGATGTTGTCATACTCATTTGCATGCTCAGATTACACTATAATGACAACTGCATAGCAGTTGTGAACTAGCCTAGCATATTAATTCTGCACAAGTTCCATAATTAATTTCCTGTGAGCAGGAATGATAAATTGTCCTTTTTACCCTTCAACTGCAGTTTGCTCAGTGAATTACCTTGATTAGTATTCAATAGGCGTAGCTAGTTATTGAACCCGACACTTACTTGAACGGATAAGGTTGTTTCCTTTATTGGACTTTTCCCTCCATGGGCTTGATAATAAGCTTTTTGAGCCCTCCATTTTTCCAAGGACTACAGTACTGTACACATCAGCATAACATCCCTTCTACTGTGGTATTTACTTGCTATGACATACCTCAGCATCTAGGTTGGGGATATTTCAGGGCAAGAATTAAGAGCATGCTGATTAAAATGTTCTCTTGTCTCAACTGCAGTTCTTTATACCAAGAGACATTTCACGCATCTCTTGAAAGCATTTTAAATTCACTGACATAACCTGTGTTCACTTTTCTGCCCTACTCAGTGGTTTTGTTTCTGTTTTGTTCATATGTTGAAATTTTGACAGACTACGTTACTGTTTATTTGACATGATTTGCTCTTCAGTGGTGCTAAAGATGATCCTGTTATTTTTGTGTCACTGTGTTTGTGTGTCTCTGTGGGCAGGATTATAGGACTAGAGAGGGAGAGGGTTATTGCTCTTTCAGCAGCACGAAACACCCTCAGAGGCTCGGGACTAGCCTACTGTATTTTTGCACATCTTCTGGCTGGTTGTGCCGATTTCACAGGGCCAGTGAAAGGAGGTTAGGGACAGTCCAGAGCAATGTGGTTGATAGCTTTAAAGGGAAAATCCATCTTCAACTGAATTTATATTGTGTTGTTCCACTGATATTATATAGCAAAGCCATTATCTACAAATACAGACTAGAGGGTGATTTTCACTCCTGTCCCGTCTTACCCTGTTGTCCCAGTACCAAAAAATTCCTTTCTGGTCCCAATGACTCCTGTGCCATCCCATTTCTGTGGAAAGACCAAAAACGCCTTGACTAAAGGGCCCAAAAACATAAATAACGTGTTGGCCAGAGTTCCCTATACTTTTTCTAATGAGGGCCAGCTGCTAGATCCATGTCTCTAACGCATTTTGAGGGCTGGAGTCTTTCGGTATTTATTTATATATAAAAATTGAATGTTACAATGATTTCAATCCCGCCCACTCCTACTGATGAATAGTGAAATTGACTCACATCCAGCCGGAATGCCACAGGAATCTCCCGTTAATTGTGTCATCAAGTAGCATTGTGAGAATCTGATCCATTGTAGATTTTTTAGATTTCTTTCAAAAAGAGCTTCTCATCAGAAATTGCTCTCACATCCTAGCGCCATGTTATTTCATTATTTGCTGTCTGTGTAGCAGCTCTAGGATTTGTTTTTAGATTACATCATTACTACAGTCTGTCTCTGCGTGTCACCTTAAACAGACTTCTTGAACTTAACAAATGGAGCTGTGAAATATTACAGAAATGACATATGTATGTGAATTCTATTTTTTACGGATGATTTTCCCTTTAGCGAATGAGATCCTAATGCTCTGCCTGCCTCCTCCAACTCAAACAGTAGGCTGTGTACCCAGCATGTATAATTTTGCAATTCACTCCCACTGTTCTATTTGTTTCATAGCATTTAAACATTCCAGTAATTAACTCCTCTCCCCCTGTCCCATCCTGTGCTGCCCCTCCTGTGTATAGTGTTTGTTGTACTAATTTTATATACTGTACAGTTATTCTGAGGACTTTATGAGCAGTAACCTGCTGCCTGAATGAAAAAACAAATGTATTTGTCAAAAATTGATGTGCGAATAAAAACAAACAAGAAATCATTCTGTTATCCTCTCCAGACCCAACAGGCGGCTTAGGACAATATCCAGGAGAGCATGTGGCTGTTTGCATTGTCCAGTCAGAGTGTAATACACAAACAAGCCTCTTCATTACCAACTAGTTCTGCAACAATCCCTCAACAAGCTTGCAATCAGCGTCCCCACACAACCGATATAATCAACTCTGATTTGCTCCCCAGTTCATTTATTTCAATTAGCTCTGTTTCAGTCCTCAAGAGGGAAGCCAAGGAGGAGACAGAAGCGAGGGAAGGACGGCTGGTGAGAAGATTAAAGATTAGAAGAGGACAGGTATGAAATGGCTGAGGAGGAGAAGTGCGGCTGTGGAGATTTGGTGAGTTTTCTTAGGTGGAGCTGTTCTAACAGACAAAAAGAAGTCCAATAACTTATTTTTAACCACTGTTTGAATTTCTTGTACCACTTACACATACTCTCTCCATCTGTCTCTTTTTCAACCAACTTATCTCTGTTGCTACCATAAACACACATACAATAATTGCTTTTTGCTCCAGCCGCGCAGACTCATGCACACACACATACACAACCAACAGCCTATTCTTTTGCACAAAGTGAAGTACAAGGCGCTCATCCCCTTTGGGGCCCACTGTTCAAGGTTAGCGTCAATGGCAGAATAAAGGTTACCATGTTATTTTTTTTTTGTCCTTTCTGCTGCCTTCCACTCAATTGAATTTTAACCACACTAAGCTCCTGACCAGGAAAGGTCATCTGTTGCCACTAACTCAGAATAATGATCAAGCAGAAGAGCAGTGTGACTGTCAATATGGTATTTCCACAGCACTATGCCCTTTTCTTTCTCCCTCTGCTCACATTCTCCCCTCTAGTGCCCACCACTCCTGTGACACTGTGTCTCCAAAGTCTTGTATTTCTGCTGCTGAGTACTGAACCTTTGTTAGATAGCATTACTGCAGTGCTATATACTGTACAACTACTTCCTCTGTTGACAGCTGGAAATCTTTAAAATAGACTATTATGCAAGAATAAACTCTTGGATTGAGTCATCAAACATGACAATAATTTGGAACCCAGTGATACCGTCTCTCCACTGCACAAAGATAAACCAGCTGAGCAAAGTACTGAGAAGAGCTCTTCATCCAGCTGATCCCAGAGCTCAGCTTTGTGAAAGACTGAGGAAATCCCATGGAAATGCACTCCCACATGAGGAAAATTGCTATTTTATGCTCACAAATACAAACAACATATCGTATACAACAACGCTGAAAGGTGTGGATGAGTGAAGGTTTCTAGAGTCTTTGTCAAATCCCTGTGTCTGAGGAAGAAAACAATAAAAAAGTGTAATGCTGTTTTACAGATTTTGTCTTTCATGGGTCTGTAAGTGGTTTCATGTTACCGATGTTACAAAAACTACAGAACCTGCGACCCACTTGCTGTGAGGCAAAAGTGCTAACCACTACACCACTGTGGAGCCCATCTGTCTTTTTCAATAACTGTAATTTCATAAAACATTTGCATTCAAGGAACATGCTCATTCCAAACAAGATGTTTCTTCTCCTATAATTTTGACTTGTTCTCTCCTCTAAATTTTTACTTCAACAGATTGTTTTGAATTTTTAATGTCAGCGAAGCTCACAAAAGTAGATTTATGCAGCTAATTCAAAGCATTGCTGAACTCTATTATTGATTGGAAGCACAATCTCTGGAAGACACCAACCCCTGCAGTGCTGTCTTTTAATGCAATCTGGACAGGACTGTTATACTGGAGTAATATCTTTTTTAGTAACTTTCAAGCAGTGTCTAGAGGGTAACACAACAAACTTGATCTGCAAACATTATCTGTGTTAAATAAAGAATTTCTGCCTTGTAAGCATTAACATACAGGTATGAAAATTTTAGGTGTACTGTTGAGCTAAGCTCCTGGCCAACTCTGCATTGCTGTTCACCGCTATTTCATCAAGGATTTGAGCAGAGCTACGGGTCTTATAGCTGGCATTGATGAGCTACTTTGAGACCTAGGAGTACATTAGTGTAACCCACGGGCGGGAGGATTCTTTGCTGCATATTGGAAACAAGATTGTCTCTCTTATTCCATCTCTCTTATCTCTGTTCTCTCTCTCCGACTCCCCCTCTCTCCCTTGCTCTGCTCACATCTCTGTCTCATTATTCTGGAGTTGAAAATGTTATAGACGTCTCTTTGTTGTTTGTTGGACTGTCTAGTCTCCCTTCTATACTCACTCCCTGTAGTTTCTCATGCCCTCAGCTCCTCCCCTGTGACATTGATTCTAACTAGGCTGAACGTGTCACAAAGTCAGAGTGAGAAATGCACAAATTAAACAGACGTTCATTAAAGAGAGCGAGTCAGTGGGAATATCCACATTTCTGGGTGAACGGGGACACTCCCTTGGTCTCAACACATCCACCCAAATACGGATGTTGTGTCACAGTAGATAACAGCAGACATTATTTTCCACGCCACTGATGTGTGTATAAGTGTGCATGCTGCTTTCAGTTTAGCATCTTGTACTGTACAAGTGGCGGGGAATAACTTGGATCATCTCTAGATTGTGTTGAACGTGCTCCTCGAGGCGTAGGCCTGTAGATGTGCCTGCGTGGGCATGTGAAATCATGAGCACTTGCAGCAAAGCAGGGGAACTCTTATTAGTGTGCATGCAAGCGCCTCTCCTGCCAGGTCCCATCCACAGCTCCTTTATCTCAGGAAGGGTGGGGGAATCATTTCCGCGGATGCCTTTTCCATCAAAAGCGCTTATCGACAAAGCTAACATTAGTAAAGCAGTTTAAAAAAATGACTTGAAGGCGAGGGAGGGCAATAGAAAACCCTGGGCGAGTGGACAAAGAGTGCGGCGACAGTTCAGAAACTCAAGGCCCTGTGCATCTGAGAGTGTCAGATGATTATCTGGCAGACAGAGAGCCCAGATTCAAACGCACAGCTTGAGAACACCCCCGCCGCCTCCAACACACACATACACATCCTACTCCTAATTTGCCGTCTACTGCAGCTCTCAGCGTCCTCCGCCACAGCCACAACCACTACTACTGCCGTGCCATCCTCACTTAACTTAGTCCTCAGTAAAAGAAAGACCGAGTTGTTTGCAGGCTCCCCAAGACAGCCAAAGTAATCAGTGGTGTCTTATTTACCACAGTGGGAGAGGGACACGGAGAGAAATTGATGTATGATGAGAATAAGAGAGCAGGAAGAGAGAGGAAGAGACCAAGTCATTCACTTGACAGGCCTGTGTTGCATGAATCACTCAGGCCAATTTAAACATGCACAGCTGTTCATAAATCCAAGGCAGAGAGTGTTAATGAACATACTTAGCCCTGATCAGGAAAACTGGGGGAATAGTCACAGGGGAGCTGTGTTCGGCTTTGTGTGTCTCTGATGTGTCAGTGAATGAGAGTCAGAGAGAGAGAGTGGTAACTGCATGACCCCATCGCTCAATAGAGATGATTTTTTGCCATAAATCAGACGAGGCAGCGAAGGAAGAGTGTGAGAGAGACAGAGACTGAGTGATTCAGCTGTGGGAGTACACTGGCTCAGACCTCAGTTGAAAAGCAAGGGAAACTAATCGTTTCCCTTCACCTCTATGAATCTGGCTGCTCTCATCTCTGGACCTGAATGCGAAGAAATCCTCATTTCTCTCTCCACCTCTCACTCCCTCACCCCTCCACCCCCTTTTCCTCCACTGTCCCTCCCCTTTTTTCCCTTCTCTGTCCTCCTCTCCCCCCCTGTGAATAATCAACATCCTGTATCTGACACAGTTGTTATTTTATCACAGAGAATCAGATGCGGCAGCATGTCATGGACACCTGGACACTTTTCATAAATCTTGCAAAGGCAGAGGTGAGCTGCAGAGGAAGCAGAGCTCGTTGTGTGACAGACCAGGAAAATCTCATTTAGTCTGAAGAAAGATATAGAGAAAATACCTTGTTTGGTGAACTCATATAGCAGTTAGAGACGGCAATGTGTTCTCTGTCACTCTTACGAAATCACCAGCGTTGTGTAATCTCTGTGCTTATACCAGCAAACTGGATAAGGCCTGGTAATCAATACACCTGCTGAGGGGATAAAGTGCATCCCTTTCTCTCCACTTGTCGGTGCAACTGGCAACGTTTGAATTATGCTATCATATGTTTCACAGTAATGAGTACAATTGGGCCTGACTCTGCTACTCTTCAATAATTCACAGCCAACCTGAGACATGAAGCAATATTCCGACTCTGCAATCGGGAATTATTCCTGCTGTCAGTCGTTTTTCTATATCTGTCTTTCCCCCTATCTCTGATTTGCTTTTTTACACGAGTTATGCCGTATGGTCGAAAATGTCATCATCTCAATCACACATCCACATGCTCAAAGTTTGGTACTTTTTGTACTCAAGTATCGCAATATTTGGTTTTGTGATACTGTATCGTTTCTCCAAAACATCATATCGAATATAAATGAATAGTGGATTTGCGAGACAGATATATCCATATATCTTCTATATCGTCACACTGTTAAAATAATCGCCGAAGTCATTTATTTTTCAAAATTGGGGTTTTTTGCCTTAATCATCTCCTCATGACGCCTGCCACCTATGGTAAACTCGCCTACATACTCAGTTGATCAGATCATGTGATTTTACCCCTTTAAGATCATCACTTCAATTTGCCACATTCATAGGCATCAGATAAGAACCCAGCAAAGAAGAGCTAGAGGGAGATTGTTTAGTTATCAGTTTAGTTTATTAGTGTTTTATTGTTGACAATAATATTGGTAACACTTTACTCTAAGGTGTCTACATAAGAGTGACATGAGCGTGTCATAAACATGACATGGAATGTGTCATGAACATTAATGACACTTTGCAAGAACATTATTGCTCATGATACTTGTCATGTCATGTTATGACAGGCTTGTGTGACTCTTATGTAGACACCTTCAAAATAAAGTGTTACCATATCTTGCTTAAGTCACAAAGGCATGTTCAAAAAATTGCCTAAGTCATTTATTTCTCTTAAGTTACATCTTTACACGCAGTGTTATTACTATGCCAATAGCCATCCTTTGTTACATCCTTTTTGAGTGAAATGATCAATAAATGTCATATGTTACACTTTTGGTGAAGTTTTTTGTGTTTTCTGCAAAACTTGAAAAAATTAGTTAGGTGATTATTTTAACAGGGTGACGATATTTAGAAATAACCCCTGTATCAGTATGGTCATACCAAAGTGTTATGGTTGCTTTGACTTTGTTCAGGATAAATTTCTTGGAGTAAAAGTAATTAGAGAGTTGGAAAGCTGCATCACCATAACTTTAAAGAACAATTGACAATCAACAAAACAACTTAAAGGGACAGTTCAACCACAAATCAAAAGTACATATTTTTCCTTTACCTGATATGTTTATTATTATTATTATTATAGATTGTTTTGGTGTGAATGGAACAGTTCTGGGGATACCGGCCAAGGTCTGTGGATTATCATGAGCAACCGGGTCATGATTTCTGGAATGGGACTTTTTCAAATGTATTTCTGACACTGTGTGCACCACAAGCAAAGCACCATTTAGTTAGTTAGTTGAGAGGAAGAGATCCCTATTATCAATATATCCAACACTGCAATTCATGCAAAAAAATATGAACTGTTCCTTTAACTATAAGAATGATGGTAGCTAGTATCTGCCAAAACTTTCTCTAAAATTCCACATCTCAAATAAATACAGAAGGCTCTTGAATAGTTCATTCCACCATGAAATAATAGAAGTGCCAGGTTTTGTTACCAATATGCCCCGACCTGTTTATTTGGGTTATAGTAGAGAAAGGGAGAAAGCAGGCCAATGTTAACATAAAGCCACTCTCATTGAGAAAAGTCTACATGCTGGTGTTTCATTTTCTTTGACTATCCCCCATACAGTGCCGTGCAAACAGAGGTCTTTAGTTAAACCCCAGTGCTCTCTCCATTTCCTTTAGGACACATCAAACAGCCATTTCTAGTCAGGTCCCATATGCATCAGCATCAGATGAAAGTGCAGCGATGTACTGATTGAATGCTTTGCTGTCTGAATAAACCAGGACCCATTCTGTTTAAACCACAATGCTTCAATTTGAATTCTATTGCGGGCTCCACTCACGCTTTGTGCACGATATGCTCTTTAACATCTTTACACACATGTACAAACTTTACGGCCATGTTGTGGGTTAATGTATGCTTCTGTTTGAGAGTTGCGTGTTGATGTGTGCGCCTATGCTGCTGCAGTGCTAACGAGAGACTAGGGGTTTCTGGGTTTCAGGTGCTGGTGCTTTGAGAGAGGAGGTGAGTGACAGGGCTCATGAATAGTGATGGCCGACAGCTGCTCATTAACCAAGAGACTGTCTGTCAGCAAGCAGACTGGAACAGCAGCCCTTCCTCTATGTGTACACACAAGCAAGGAAATAAATACACATGTGCACAAGACCATACAGATGTGCCTTATACCAGTGCACGCACACAGACACACACACATACACAGTTCTTATCTCCTTCATCTGGGTCCCCTGAGCGGGCGCCAATCCTGCCTTTCCCCCTGACAGCGTGAGCCGAGTGTGCATATTACCTATGTGCTCACACCAATCCCACTGGGGCAAGCCCCTCGCTGAATATGGAAACACCTGCCAGATGTAAATTCTGAATGAGGCCCAGAGTGCAAAAGGTACAAAAGACTAAGGCTAAGGCAGCACTCACAGAAGAAATATTCTTCACTTTTTAAATGGTTTGAAAGCCTTCGTTGAAGAAATGTCTGCCACCTATATTGTGCTGCCCTCTTTCCTTTTGACAACCTTTAAACAAAGTTTTAAATTCTGCGACAAGGTGAGTGTGGGTATCATTGCGTTTAAATCTAAATAATAAATGCATATACATAGAGAGACAAACAAAAGTCTGCCAGTCAGCAGTGGTCCTACTTTCTTACATTATGACACTGTGAGACTGGAGTTGTTTGGTCATCCTGGCCTGTGGGACAGAACCGAAGGCTTATCTAAGAGGATAAGCAAGATGCTCCACAGGGAAATGGAAATGTAAGAATTAAACACTTTTTGTCAGAGGGTTATTTGTTACATGTCATTCTATTCCTTATCAGATACTGTTGGCTGAGGTGGTGGTGAAATGAAAAATATAAAAGAGAGAAAGAGCCAAGTGCTTGTGTTTCTGTTGGTTGTACAGGACGATAATGTGAAGGTTGTCACTTTCATCTCAGTTTTGGATTTGATAGAATCTCGATTTCTGAATGACAAATAGCAAAACAACATCTAAATTAAGGTATGCCCTGAATAAAATCCCTGCTTCTGAATTGTATCATTACATATAATTTTAATTCAAATCATCCCACAAAATCCAAGCAAGTTATTTACATATTAAAGCTAAGGCAAGACACGGGGGAAAACTTTATTATTTTGTGCTCTGCTCAGTTTTGAGATTTCGGCTATTTACCGTCAGAAATTTGACTTTGTCTTGCAAATGTACGACATTTTACAATACATGTATTATTTAAACGCTGTTATGTCAAAATGTCAGAAATCTCCACTTCACTTGACTTTTCAGTTTCATTCATATTCTGATTTTTACAGAGGGGTTATTTCATATATCATTCATTGCCTGATTTATAAAACATTATAAAACCTGACAAAAAAAAAAATTTTTTTTAATGGCTTTTGTCACTATTTTCTGAGATATGGAGAAATATGTCAAAACAATGAAACAATGAAATGAACAATGAAACAAGAATTGTGTACCTGGCTTCATCCAATGTTGTGATTTCTGTTCAAGGATTTCATGCAAATGAGCACATATTTAATAAGAAAATGCATAATTTGCATATTTAAAATTTCAGAAAACTTTAAATGCAAAAACTTTTGTATTAATGTGAGTAATCAACTGGGGAAGTTTCATGCTGATATCCATTTATTTAAATTTTCATCCAACTCACCTGTAATGTCTGGAGCTCTACAGTGCAAATGACAGTTGTTGATTGTATGGGAATCTGATGTTAACTTAACTCCATTGCACAATTTCCTGTGATTATGTCCGAAGCTTGACTGAAGTGAAGTTTGATGCATGAAAATACAAATGTGGCGTGAAATGCATTTCATTGTGTTGGCACCATTTCGAACTTAATTTATTTCCATTGTCGACTAACACAGTTTTAAATCAACAAGCATAAAATACGACCTGTCTCGGTAGCAAGAGAGAGAGAATGTCAGCTGCATTATATTACAGGGACATACAATCCGCTTTTAATAAATGTGCACAGTTTGTAAATCAATTACCATTACAGTACTAGTTAGTGCTTACATTTGCAGCAAGCCCTATTCATTATATTAACATTGAATTCAAAGTAATGACAATGAAAGGGATGCTAGTGCTGTTGATACATCTGACAATCGTCTCTTTACAAACTAAAACAATTTCATCAAAGTTCAAAGTAGACACGGCGCAGGTGAATAAAATCAGTCAGCAAGTGAAAGAGGCTCATGTCTTTTTTAAGGGCTCAATTGACACAACTTGCTAGCATTCCATCCCACAGGAGGCCAGAGAGAGAACTTTAATAACGGTGCCCATTCTGCTCTCTTTATTTTGGATGTCCATGTGTCACAGTGACTGGCAAAAGGACACACACTGGACTCATATACTGACGGAGGACTTGGCAGGAAGGCTTAACAGGCTGTTTACTTATAACAATGATCAAAAACATGCTTTTTAAAGTCAGCAGGAGGTCCTCTAAAGCAAACAAACCAGAAGGGCTGAGACAGGAAGGCAGGAAATAACAGGCGGGCAGCAGGTTATAGACATGTTGGCAACATGCACACAGGTTTCACTCGGATCAGATAACAGATTTTATATTCAACACCCATGTTATTCTATTACTCCAATTGCCAACAAATTCAATTAAATGTGAAAATGTATTTTGTTAAGTTGGACAGGTTGAGGTTGAGAGTAATCCCCATTGGATCCCAAACTATTTGGTGACAAATTAGTAGATCAAATACTAGTAGTTCTTCTATGTGTTTGTCTAATCTGCAGGCATCTCATGCTTGTGCTTATAATGCACAGCATGGAATTGTCTACACCTCTAACAGCGGGGGAAGTATCTAAAGTATGCAAATGAGCATAGGATATCATCTGAAGACTTTCAGGAGCCAGTAACTGCTTTCCTTTAAGGAGAAATAGTCCAACATGAAAACGGCACAATAATTCACTTTAATGCTCGAAGTGGAGGAGAGCATCCATTTAAAAATCACTCTCTCCCTATTCCTAAAGCCAACTCCCAATTTTTGTGAGATTCAAAGTGAAGGAACAATGAGCCGGCCCGCTATAGATGGGGATGCATGCAGCAGCACCTCTAGTTAAAAGCCTCTGATGGAATGCTCCTTTTGTTTGTAATCGATTGCGAGAGAAAGGCATCCAGCGTGTAATTGTAGCCTCATTTGATCTCAAATAAACCATGCTGTCCTACACAAGGGAGTGAACAGGGTAAGCATAAGCTGGAAACACCTTCATTACACCAAACACACACTCCAGCAAACTAACTTCCTCGCCTTTACTCTTGCCTGCACACACACACGCTCGCAATTCTCATTTGCACGCTCCTTTTAAATTATATTGCCCTCCCTCTGCTGGTCTGTCTTTTTCTCCAATCTCGCTCTGTGTCTTGTCTTCAATCATACTCAACAAACAACTATACACACAGGGGGCACACACACACACACACACACACACACACATTCACTCCCTCTGCCTATCTTGGAATGAGCCTGGGATTGATTCTAGTCACACTAGAGTGGGGCGAAATGAGCAGTCAGTCTGAATAGGCAAAGGCGTCAAATAATACAGATATGAACGTCAGAGGAATAATTGAAGAAAGTGTTTTATATGTAAAAGACAGGGGAGGATGGAGTGGAATTGAATCTCAGAGAAAATGAGGAGCGGGTTGTGTCCCAGGGGAGCGACTCACAATGCCTAAGCCTTGTTTGAAGAAAATAGAGGATAATTAGAGTGGTCAGTGGCTTCCACAGGGCCCAACACCGCTCAGCCTCACTCTTCTTTTATATGTTCTTCCTTCTTTCTCTCTCCCTCTCTCTCCCTCTCTCTCTCTCCATTTGTTGGCCTCTTTTTTTTAGCATCTCACTCAATTGTCAGTCTGTGTTCATATACCCCACGTCCCCTTTTTCTTTCTGTCCCTTATTTTTTCTTTGTTCTTTCTTTCATCTCATTCATCGCTTTTCTATTTGTACTCCTCCATCTTTCTGTCCCTCCCCCAGCAGGCGCAGAGCTACATCAGTGGAGTAGATCAGATATTCCAGGCACATATGGACAGCACTGACGGGCATAAATCATGAGTATTTTTTGAAGTGCCCATGCAGGGTTCTTCAGACTGCTTGTAGAGCAGGAATAGCTCGGTGGAACCAGTGCATTAAATCCTTCTCTTCCACCTCCAGTTTCATGCCAAATCTCTTTTTCTTACTTTTCTTTGCAAAGTGTCAACCTCTGCCTCTACAGGCTTTCCCACTCTCTCTCTCTTTGTCTGTGCCTTTCATCCTGAGCCAACTCAATATATGTTAATACTAACGCGTCTTCCAAACCTTCCATGTCTGAGCAGTGTGCACTCACAGCCTAAGAGGTGACTGATTTTCAAAGGAACCGCCGACCCACCACTCCAAAGCAAAGTTGTGAGGATCTCTGTGGTGTGATCTCCTTGTTTTTTCATATTACATACTGGCTAGGGTGTCGGCATGACAACAACATGTCTCTATGGCAACAGTCTAGCCAGCAGCTAGATTAGAGCATGTTTGGGCATGAAGTCTTGCCTCAAGCTTTTCCCAGATCCCATGGTGGCAGACAGCACATGGCAATATTTGATTTTGATATTTGAAGTGGTTAAAACCTGCTCTTCCCTCTCTTGTAGACACAAGCCATCTCCAGTACCAAAGAATCAGATTATTTAGGCACAAGCAGCAACCGTCAGGTCTGAAAAGTGAAGCCAATGCAAAAGTGCCTTCAACCGGTATTCTTTGAATGGCCAGCAGGGGGCGAATTTACTGGTTGCAGGGAATAAGAAAATAGCCCTACTTCTCATTTGATTTATTCCCTCAGTAAATATTTTGTTGTTTTTGGTCCCAATCAGTCTTATACAAAACAACATGATGTTCATTTTGTAATTATGGTCCCATTGAGAGTAAAATGGACGATAAAGAAGAGGCGCTCCAGGACAGGTTTAGTGATTGACAAATCACTTCTGTAGCACACTGTGTTTTCATCTTAGAACTTTGACACTTTCACAGTGGGTCTTTTAGTTCAGAAAAGCTAACTGTGACGTAAAGATACTCTGAGGAGTCGACTGATTATTTAGAATAAAAAAATGCCCCTTATTCCGTTGGTAGAGCGGTCACTCATTGATTGGAAAAGTCGGTGGTTCGATCCCTGACCTTGGCAGCCTACATGTAGAAGTATCCTTGGGCAAGAAACTGAACCCCAAATGGCCAACAGATGCTGTGTTCAACAGTGAATTAATTAATTTCCAATGGTGGCAGGTGGCAGCCTTGGCCACCAGTATGAATGTGTGCGTGAACGGGTGAATGAGCGCAGTCTGTAGTGTAAAGCGATTTGGATAAATACAGTCCATTTACCATTTACCAACCAAGACACTCAGCTAGCACTAGCGTTAGCTGAAGATATAGCGTCAGCCAAAAACCAAGATTGTGATGACGAGCCCGATGCTTTAAGCCAAAAGCCAATGTGTGACGTCACGGTGACTATGTTCATTGCCGTTATACAGTCATGAGGCCTCAAGTTACTTGGCGTATAGCATCACATTGAGTAATGTTTTGAAAACAAAATGAATAAAACTTCCCATTGTTGTGTTTTCCAATTCCAATTAGTTGTGAGTGTCATCATAATCTAAGATTACGTCAGACTAATATACCGCAAGTCAATACTGTACAGAGATGAAAATCATTACAAAATCAATTGACGTGCTCCATAATCACAGAGGAGATTCCTGGAGCTTCCCATAAGCATTTGTCTCCCTGTGTGTGGCCACAAACCGACAGGCAGCACAAATAAATCTCCACGCTCTGCTTCGTCCTTGCGCTCTCTCTCCCCCTGCCTCTCTCCAGATGACTTGTCCTCTGTCTCCCTCTCTCGCTCCATGTCCCTGGTTATTGATTGGGACCCTACTGGAGGGAGCAGGAATAAGATAAATAAGGAGTCAGCGGCCATGAACAGTTCTCTCACTCACACCAACATGAGGGGAAGGAAAATCACATCCAGACCTGAGAAAATGGTCATGTATTTCTCAGGACACTTTCAATGCAAATGACTTCACCAATTACTCAAACCACAAGGGTTTCCTATTTGAACATGCCGCCAAACAAACTGGTTTCAGTGACATTATTATAATTTTAGTGAAAGTGTTTTGGCACATACATAAAGAGCTTGTCATTCTTGTCATATTTTCATTGAATGGCTTGTCGCTGTTAAATCAAACCACCTGTAAAACATCTCATCGTCAAAACTGAAATAAAATTAGGTCCAGCTGCAAACATTACAGGTATTTAATGGAGGCCTGGTGCATGCTGTCTCCTCAACTGTGCAGCAGAAAACGGCATCATTTAAGCAGGTGCCTGCCTGTTTTCTCTCTGCCCAGGATAATTATCTAAGTAATGCACAAGGCATCAAGTTCTCCTACACGGACCATAACACACCACGGCACAGTAGACCTCCATCAATCAAGTCAGATTTCACTGAATGCAATAAAGAAGAAAGCTGATTGATTGTCACACTCCACTATGTACTGTACAGCAAAACGTTGCTATCTGCACACAAATACACAGCACACAAGCATGCGTAAAGTCATCTGTAAACACGAGCACACACAGTGGGGTAAATAACTGCCGGTATCTCTTGCAGCGTCGGGAGCAGTGGCGCGATGCTTCCCCTCAGATTTTGAAAGCCCTATCTGTATCAGGAACAGCAAACCAAAAAAGCAATTTGCTTTGTCACACAGAGACATGCTTGACTACACTGAATAATTGCACTGCAGCTCTGGAAAGAGCTGTTTTCCTTTTATCTAATGAAGGCCTTCAGGGGAGGGAGCATGGGTGTGTGTGTTTTGGATCTGTGCATGTGTTTTGTTTGTGTGTACTGTGGGATATATGCGGGTCTCAGGACTTCTGTATGTATGTGTCAACATTTATAAGGATGCAGTGGTTGAAGCATAAAGAAGACTTTCATTGCTATCTGATCCAATCCTGCCAGCGTCCTTTTGCTGCTCGCCTTCATTCCACTCTGTTCCACTGCAATATATCGATTCATCAAATCTGCATGTTGCCTCTCGGCTGTGTCCAGTTTCAGGTTTGAGGCAGTCCCCTGATTCAATAATGCACAAGCAGGCTGGAGAAAAAAAGCCCCTGTGCCTGGCCTTAGACACTAACTCCTGAGAAGTGCTGAGTCCACACTCTGCTGCCTGCCTGCCTGCCTGCCTGCCTGCCACTGTGGAGCTTGGCAGAGCAGTGTGGAAGCTGGAGAGATGACTACATACTACTACATAACTAACAGTACAGTACTCAAGTTGTCACTTACACATGTACCTGTTTACATTCAGTTTTATGCATTTTGCAATAACTGTACAACTGTATATGGGTGGTTGACGTGACGCTCAACTTTTGTGTTCCCAGTGACAAATATTACTAAAATTTGATAATATTTCATTAAAATTAATGTTTTAATATGCAGTTCATTCTTCTATATCTAATCCATCTGCAAACAATGAGTATCGTTCTTCAACTATGCAAATATTCTGTTTTGAACATGACATTTGTCCACCGGTGCAACTGTCCTAGGTAGCATTACTTATCTTAAAACAACTGTAATTTAATGAAAAATTAATCTAAATACATTAAAATACTTGAATGCATGTCATACGAGTGTTTACTTAATGAATCTAGAGGAGTGAAGTGTTAAGGTCCCTATGTAGAGTTATTATGACACATTACATTTTGTCCGCAAAACTGGTGTCCTCCTGGAGCAACGCCATTATGTAGATATAAAACAGGCATTAATGTGACCACCCCATTACTGAGAGGGGTCCTTCCAGAATCAGGAAGGACAGAAGACATCTCTGGAGCAGGTGGACTGCACACAAGATCACTTCTGTCTCAAATATTTTCATAATATTACTATTTCCGTGCAGTGTTGGAACAGGTCGTCTTAAGGTAGTCCTTTGGTACAACGCAGTTTAAGTATTGATCTGAATATTTTTATCAATTTACATTGATTGATCATTGAAAATAATGTAAATTGATAAAAAATATTCATAACTAATATGCCTTGGACTTATCTATCTTCTCTGTCCAACATTCTCTGAATTAAATAATGACATTCTTTATTTTGTTGCACCGGTGGACACATTTTAGGACTACCACACCAAAAAGTTAATAATATGCTAAATATATGAAAAATTAGAAATGGACACATTCAGTTTTGAATTATTCACATATAAGGGAATATAATTTTATGTCATTTTACATATATTTTTTTGAATTATTCTGTTGTTCACTTTTCACATCAACCACCCATATATATATGTTATTTTACACATATTACCTCCGCCAAGGAGATTATGATTGAAAACTACTGGTTTTCATGAAACTTGGTGGTAGGGTGTAGAATAGGCCAAAGTAGAGCCCATTCAATTTTGGAGAGGATGGAAATCACACAGCAGATACACAAATTCAAATTCATTTTCATTAAAGTTGCAGGACAGGGCATTTGTGCTGAAGTCATGCGGCTTTGGAATAATCTGAAAAAATAATTTTCTGATCCTCTATACGGTGGTGTAGTGGTTAGCACTCTTGCCACAAGACGGTCGCCGGTTCGACTCCGGCTTGTTGCTCTCCTGTGTGGAGTTTGCATGTTCTCCTCGTGTCAGCGTGGGTTCTCACCAGGTACTCCGGCTTCCTCCCACAGTCCAAAAACATGCACTTAGGTTTAATTGGTGACTCTAAATTGCCCGTAGGTGTGAATGAGAGTTTGATTGTCTGTCTCTATGTGTCAGCCTTGTGATAGTCTGGCGACCTGTCCAGGGCGTACCCTGCCTCCAGTCAACCAAGTGCGGACAAGCAATTAAGGATAATGAATGAATAAGTAGCAATGCAAAATTATGGGAATTTATAGGAAGAAACTTTAAAATTTACAAAATAATTCAAGGATGGCCCTTAACAGGGAACTTAAATATAATTGGCGAAAATATATTTTAGCATAATCTTCATGCAAGTACACTTGAATATCTATGCTATTCCTCAATCACATGCACATAGCACACTGCTTATTGCAGGGCTACTGAGGCCACACCCCCTACATGCACCATGCATCCCTCCATCACATGTTCAATTCAATATTTAAGTGTTGAATTATGTTGAATGGGACTTTTTTGAAGGGAGGGGATGAGTAATATTTAACATTCATTTTTTGTTGTTCAATGAAAGAATTGATTGTTCAATAAAATAATTAAACTACTATTTACAAATAAATCCGTTGAAATGTCATGTTTTTAATTGCTATTATTTCCAAAATTTCCCAGGTTAACTTCTCATGGAAAGTTTCTGGAAATTTACTGGAAATTTTCCACCCCTTTGCAACCCAAATCCTACCTTCGCTCACTTTTTCCATACAAATACTGGAAACAGCCTTTGAAATGTTGTTGAAATGCTTAAAGCAATAAATATAAATTTGACGAAACACAACTCAGGACAACATGAATGCACCATTGGCCTTGACAGAGGTTTCCAAATGCCATTCTAGTTTATCCATGTAACATAAGCTATCTTTTGACTTTTTAGATTTACATTTTTTTTCACTTGAACAATTTTCCTTTTTATACATATTTAATGGGCTTGGTTGGAAGAGCCTGAGATTCAAGATTTTCATTTCCAGCAACTGCTTCTCTGTAGCTGTTTTGCCTATGGCAATAAATAAGTGGAATGTATGTACAGAGGAATGGAAGGAGGATGTTAAGAGTGAGGTTAAAGATGAGCAGATTCAGAACGAGAACCCGTGTTTGATCATCATGGGCAGAGAAGAAGAGCATGGAGATGGGAAAAGTGGCAATGAAGACAAAGAACAAATAAACATGAGAGGGAAAAAAGCACCTTGTCTGATGACTGCTTGTGTGTTCAGGAAAAGGTCTGTGAATTGCCGTAATGACTCTAAAGCATTTGTTCCACAGTGGAACTGTAATTAAACCATCAGCCACAGTTTGGAGTCTTTAACTTCATAATGAGGCTGAATGTGCGCAGTTCGTGCTCTGTGGATAAGCTGCTGTAATCACTTCTATCTGCTTAATTATGTAAAACCATTCTTTTATCCTAGTAGTGTCTCGCTCTTTATCTCTTCCTCTCTCCCTCTCTGTCTCTGCCATGGTCTCATCTTTTGAATATAACTGGTACCATAAAAGCTTAGGGATGCAGTAGCGATGAGCACACGTGCTGGGAGATATCAACCTGAGAAAAGCTATGCCGGGAATTGTCAGTCCAAATGGCTGCTGGGAGATAAAGTACAGCGAAAACGAGTGTTAACAAAGGGAAGGGTGTGTTCGCTGCTGCTACTTTAGGAATAAGCACAAAGCTCTCACCACTCTGAGGAGCGTTTTATTACCTTGCTCTTCTTAGTATTGGTCTGAGGGACATTAAGGCTCAGTTGGAGGCATTGTATCAGGCATTTTGCTTTCTTTTCCTCCTCTTTCAAGCTCAGAACATCACTTGCACACGTCTCAGGAATTTCAATAAGATTATTATTATCATTAGTGGCCCTGCTCCAGACAGAAGAGAAGATTCCTGCGGCAGGTTATTTGTAATACAAGTAAACTCCTACCACCCGGGTGTACTCTTCATAGGTACTCATATCAAAGTTCCCCTTCTACAGTATTTCAGAGATCACTATACCGCTACATGGTGCACACACACACAAACACAGTCACCCACACATGGTGTACACTCACTCTTGTGGCAGTAGAGAGTGAAATCTTGTGATGCTCTGCAAACTTTACATCACAGACAGGCTGCAATGGTGGAAATAAAAGCCCTAAGTGCATGAAAAAAACATGAAGCTGCCGCTGTTTCAATGGAGCAGAAAAAACAGTCGAGAAAAATGTCAACAACAAATAGCTGCTGGTTTCTATTGCCGCAGGCGACATGGACTTTGGTTCCCTCATGTTTCTTTCCTCCCGCATTATGCATCATCTTTTCATCCAATTAAACACAAACACAGGCTGCATAGTACAATTCAGAGAGCATCTTAGTGCTGCTCGTTCAGGGAGAACAGACAAAGGAGGGATAGAGTAGGAGAGGCGTGAGAGAAGAAGATGGGTAGAAAGTGATGGGTTGAGATAAAATGATGGGAAAGTGTGATTGTGTGTGTATGTGGTGGCTCACTGAAAAAATGAACCACTTTCTCTTGTCTTCTTTATATATCTATTGTAGTTGCAATTGGAGAAGGTGGTTGTAAAAATTCAGCGATTCTGAAAGTGGGATCAGTGACACTCTGCCACAGGGTCTGTGAAAAGTTATCAAATTGATCCATTTAAATGAACATGATATCAAATCTTGTTGAATGAATTCAATTAATTTCCATTACTCAATGAATAATATTTTAATTTTATTTTATTTTTTTTAATTTTCATATTATGCTGTTCTCTAAAAAAAGTATATTACTAAAACAAGCTGAATCCAGGTTTTACACCATTGCTCATGAAGTTGGAATAAAATATCTTTTGATTTTGATTGTGACAATGCGATTTATTCTTGACAGATAAAGTGTATATCTTCTCAAAACTTTATTAATCAATCTCTTCCAAACATATCACAATGAAAATGAAACCACAATTAACAGAGGATAGTGTCTGGAAACAAAAATATTCCAACTTTATGGGCAATAGTATATTTAACCATAGTTTCTTTTAAATTAGTAATTTTCTCTTGATTTGCCCTTTAGTTAAAGGGTTACTTGCCATGAACTCCGTTGATGTAAATTACATTATTTTATGGGTCTGTGAGATGCTGCATCTTTTAATACATGTCTTTTATCTTTCCAATACATTTCTCTTTTGGTGTTCTTTAAGATAACTAAAACGATACACATTTCAAAACTACAGAGGTGTATAAAACTACAGAAATGGAAAAAGGCAAAACAAATTCCATCAATTTATTCCAAAGGACATACATGAGGGCGTCCTTGGCTGAAAAGAGATTGAGAACCTCTGTGCCCAAACACGACTTGCCACTATAAAAGCGTATACTTTGTGGAAAAACTGTTTTAAAAAGAAACAATGAACCTCTTGGCACTATCTATATGTATCTGCCAGTCTCTCCTCATGTCTTCATACTTCTCTTCACTGTTGTTTTGTTTTGATACACAGACATGAGCAAACTACTGTGCACTTCATCTAGATGATTGATGATGTTTTCTGAATAATGGCAAGGCAGAGACACAAAGCATGGCGAGGTCTGCTCTCCAAAACCCCCAACTGAACCAGAGTTGTCCTTGCCCCTGGTTGCCTTGGTTACGTGCAGGTAGCAAAGTGAACCAGCCCCAGAGAGGGTGTGAAAAGCTATGTTTAAGTCCATCTTCAGGCAGCTATTAAGGACTTCACACCTTTTCCTCCGGGCAGTCGGGCGAGCATTGCTATGGGAACTGAGCACTCTTAACCTTCTGACCCCACCTTCTCACCATCACTATCTTTTTCTGCATTATTAAAGCTGAAAATACATACGACTTTTACTCATCTGTGCCAAAGGAGAGAGGAGATTTAGTTTAGCTGTCATTGTCTTTACACTGATCTGACAGAAAGAGCCTTTTAAAAATGGACATTTTAATTGGAAGAATAACAGCTTTTGACAAATCCTGTCGAAAAAATGGAGGTCTGCATTTATCACATTCAGCATGCTTCTCCTGTATTTTTAAACTTAATATCTAGATTTATAATGACTTTCCATTAGTGAAGGGGAAAGATACTCAGCAGCAGGCGGTGAGTGTGAGCTGTGGCAGTCCATTTGGCTGTACAAAGACACTTTTGGGACCGCAGAATGAGATGTTTCATGCTGTTTGCATCGGCTCGAGTTGATTAGACATTCATTAGGAAGCATGACTGTCAAATGTGAGATGCATGCTGTTGTAGTGCTTGCACAAGGCTTCTGTGTTGGCTTTGATATCTGTTATGTTTGCAGAGGTGTCAGGGTTAACACTTCTCCATCTGTGTGTATATTGACATGTTGATGTTGTAGTGAAGAGTGTGTGTTTGTGATAGATTGGCTGTGTGTGCATTCAGTAAGTATTAAATATTATTATATCAAAGACTGAAAGCTCCATCAGCTTACCATTATCCTTTGTGCCCATTGGACTACCTAATGTAGATTCAACATTCTGGATACTTTCAGGAAGCATATGGTCTTTCAGTGCTATTGCACAATAACTCTGCAGCACCGGCAGTAGCAGGAACATTACAAAGATCAATAACAACCACAATGCTCTGTTATAGGACCGACTCCAATGTTTGTTAGATGGATAGAGCAAGTCATGTTCCCCAACTTCACAAAATCAAATTAGACCGTCTGTGGATGTCTGTGTGATGATCAACAACCCAGTCACTCACTGGGCTTCTCCACCTGTCTAATATTCACTATAACCATGAACAAAACACTAAGCTCCTCTTCCTCTGCATCTGCACCATCACAGTTCATTTTCAGAGAGTGTTTAAAACTCTTCTTGCTTTCCAATTATGTGAAGAGAATCAACTCCTGGAAATTGAAAATCTATATAATGATAGGCCTGGCAACAGTGGCTCAATACAAATTGTCCCATCTAAACAGCTGTGTTTTTAATGCTGAAGAACTATACTTTTTGACAAGCAGAGTGCCTCTGGGTAGGCAGACACACACACAGAGAGAGAGAGAGAGAGAGAGAGAGAGAGAGAGAGAGAGAGAGAGAGAGAAAGAGAGAGAGAGAGAGAGAGAGAGAGAGAGAGAGAGAGAGAGAGAGAGAGAGAGAGAAAGAGATGCTGGTGGTTGTTAAATTTAGTCCTGAGGCCACTTCAGTAGATATGTTGCCTCAAATATTTTAGCAACACACTCACACAGAGAAACACACAGAGAAACACACAGAGAAAGCCAAGATTAAGTCATAAAGCAGGAAATACAACCAGACCATGAAGTCAATAACCAACATAAACACTGTGAAGACGAGGAGAGATAAAGAAAGATAGAGAAAATAGTTCAGAGGAAGAAAAACATCAAGGCCAGACAAAAATGTTAAATTGGTGATTTTAGCGCCTAGCACAGTGCAGTCACGTGCAAGGTGACAGGAAGAGAGAGAAATAAAGCCTGCTTGGCCGGACACACAGTTGCCCCGAAGGTCTATTTCCTCCATTCTCTTGGCCTTCTTGGACTGATGAAGGATAAAAAAATAAAAGAAATGTTGCATCTTTGACAAATGGGTTGTGCTTTGTATGCATTTACCTCAGAAAGATTCCCCCAGCTCCCTTAACGCCTCGGGTCTCTAAACTGTAACTGCAGGGGATGGAGATGGAGGAGGAGTCTGTTAGTACAGTGAACAGTATATCCTCAGCATGACCATTAAACACACTAGCACTCTGACCCCATGCAATGACTCAATGTCACTTTTACTCACACTGGCAGCCTTGGGCATCTCTATTTTTCTGAGCCTACTGTATGTATCTGAGGGGAGGCAGAATCCAGGATGGAACAGTAAAATACAATAACTCCGGGGAAACCAACAGCACAGGAAGGCAACAATAATTCCTGCATTCTTTTCTTCTTGTTTATTTCTTTCTCACACACCTTCCCTCCCTTGCGTGCCCCCTCAGCTACTCATTTCACCTCCTTGTGGTTTTTCCTGCTGAGAAAATAGAAGGGTGTGCACCATGCCACTGAGGGCAGCAGCAGGGGTGGAGAAAGTCAACCCTCTGCTGAACCATACAGGCGCAGGGGGCTGGAAGGCACAAGCCATCACACTGCCTGATCTAACAATCCTCTCCAAGTGTGTTATGAACTAATACCTCGAAGTTTTAAAAGCCACAATCAACTGGAGCCACAGGGACTTATTTGGGAAATTATAACTGTAAAATAGCTACAAGAGCTGTCCTTTAGGAAACAAAAATGAAGTATGGGAATGAAAAATATAACTTCCCAATGTAGGTGGCTCCTTATTATTCACCTGTTCAGCTTATTTTAAACAACCCTATTACTGTGCATTCACATTTTCCACTATGGATACACTTAACTTTTCTTTTAAATATGGCACATGGCTATGTATATGGTGCATTATCTCTTACATTGTATGTATAGGAATATGGAGTGGGAGGTTGACACACTCTTCCCAGCAATAGCGTCTTGTCCTTGGTTTCAGCTTTCTTGTCACTGATCAGTCATTACATGGGATTCAGCACAGGTGCATTTACCTTTAAAAAAAGGTTCTGCAAGCTATTATTAAGAGGTGAAGATAGAACGGGCAGCAGAGGCTGTTAGATTTCTCATTCCCAAACCAGGATTGCCGGAAGCTACAAAGACAGCCTGTCAAAAAAAATGCAGGGGAATCACAGGCCCACCATCCAATCACTGTGACACAGTTCACATGGACGCACACATAAATAAATACTGAGGCTGTGTGCACACACATTCTCAATCTCACCTGGGCTGGAAAATACTTATTAGAATGCCTAACCATTGTTTAATTATCTCTGTTAGCTTACTACATTCATTATCTCCATTGTAATCGGGGCAAGAATAATCGTTATCATTTCCCTAAACCCCAGAGAATCCCTCTATTTTGGCATCTTCTAATTGGATATGCGTCAGCGCTGAATTGATGGTATTAATGTAGATTTGACAGTCACAGTCTCGATCTTTTACAATGCACACAGTTATCACTCACCAGCAGGCTTATAAGCAGGAAGACATTATCCATGCTAAATGTCAGCTCTTTCTTGAGGTATCAGTCATTGTAGCGGAAACATTTTGTGGAGCAAAAAACATTGTATCTGCAAGCAATGCTCTATCCATCTATCTATCTTGTATGTCTTTCAATTACTGGAGCAAGAATATTGTCAGTGCAAGCTCTCTCCCTCTCTCTGATTCTCTCTCTCTCCCTCTCTGATATCTCCCTCTCTCTGTTTCTCTCTCTCTCGCATACACACGCACGGCCAAGCTTGGCTGCGTCAAAGAGTGGTACTTCTTTGACTGGGCTCCTGGCACATAGACGTGCTGCTCCTAGCGTCCGCACCTTGCAAGCACAGCAGTCACCTTCCAACCTCTGCGACTCTCCTCCGCTCTTTTCTCGCTCCGTCGCAGTTATTTAGCAGGGACGGAGGGGGACTGGCGACTGTCCGCTTCGCCCGATTACATTATCAGAGGACTTTTCCACGCTGGGGGAATTGTGAGGGTTTTTTTTCTTTGCTTTTTCCCCGCAAAAGAGTCTATGCTCCACAAAAGACACGCGGCTGGTCTTTACCGAGCCAGAGAGGGCTGCCGTGCGTCCTGGTGATGAGGTTGGTGGCGCACAGCCGACACAGCATTAAAGGAATCCCTCTGTGTCTGAAGAAACCGCCCCAGTAAGGGACAGGAACGGGGGGTGGAGAGCTGCAGGAACTGGTGCCTGCTAGGACGCTATCATTCCGACTAGGATGCATCTCTTCAGTGCCATGTTTCTGCTTGTGATGTTAGCCTTCATGCCCTGTGAGGTAAGGTCTCCGGCACAAACCCTTGCACGCTATGAGTATGCATTGTTTAAAAGTTCCCAAATTAATGCATTTTTAAATATAGATCATTTAAGTAAAGACCGAGAGCTTCATTAGAGCTGTGCAACAATTAAAAGGGACGGGGCACGTTGTTAAGTCAGTGCAAAGACTGTTTGCATGTTGCAGCATTACAGAAGAAAATTGCTATTGTTCTGACGCCAGCTCCGTTAAGTGCAACCTAGCGTGCTGATGAGAGGCAAAGGAGCGTATAGAAACTTCGGGGAGGATGACAATAGCTGCAGTTGACGGCAAATCCACCTGAACTTGACTCACTTGTCGAATTAAAGACTCAGGCAACATAAATGTTGATGCAATCTGTAGTATAAGCAACAATGTGTACATTAAATGATGGTTGCACGGTGACGACACTAGAAAAGGTAGAAGCAAGAATATCTCCTTGACAGTAGAATTGATTTCTCTGGACTCTGATACCATATCTGCCCCGGAGGTCGTTGTTTACAGACCTTCCTATCTAACTCCCACATCACTGACAGAGAGCTCCCCGAGATATAACGCTGATTAAGCTGAAAGAGCCGAGTGATGGACGGCAGCACTGACAGGATCTATGTGTGATTTGTGGCCGCGAATGCCAGCCGTGCGTAATTAGTAGTGTACCCGAGCAGCGCCAACAAATGGTTGTAGATCGTGGAGATGTGTGACGTGTGTCTGAGTGTGCGGCGTGCTGTGTAGTGCATGGCACTCGAGAAAAGCCGCGTCCCTTCGGTGAAAATGACGAGCTTTGATGTGACAGTTGTAAATTGAAGTGAAGGACGGTAAATTATTTGACCCAGAAAAGCTTTCAGTCAAGGCAGGAGCATTTGAACTTGCAGGGGTTCAGCTGGTCAGTACTGCTGAGCAGCCAGGAGAGCTTAGAAAGTATAGGTTGTGCTGATAAAGTGGCTACAGTGTGGTAGTAATTTAGGAGTGTATAAAATAGACGATGATCTGTATGTTGGATGGCGCCGGTTCGCACCTTTCACTCCATGCGGCAATATATTCAGGACCACGGACAGCGCCGTGTCGCGCTTTCGGTTAAAAGCAGCAGTCTGAGTCAATTTAACACCACAGACAGCGCCTCCTCCTACGTTGGCGGTGAGTCTCACCATTTGGCCAAGGCCACCAGAAGGATCGCAGGGACGGACATAAAACGACATTAAAAGAAAATTAAAGGGTGCTGAACAAATGGAACAGCAAAGCATTTATGAACAATATACTCAATACTTAAGCGATAAAGGCAGAAGTTCTTAATCTGTTTTCAGCCAAGTACCTCATATAAGATGGAGACTACAACTCGGACCCTGTATGTCCCTTTGCCATTGCCTGTTTTCTAGACTTCTATAGAAATAATATAATATAGAAATATATTAGACATAATAAACATATCTGCTGATTCTGAGAGTTATACATTTGTTAGATTAATAATAAGTCTTTTAGATTTGACAATTAAAATAGGATTTGTTGAACTATAAAGCCTTTTGTGGAAAAGATCAAATCATATATATATTTTTATATCATGATCATTTAAATTGATAAACCTCAGATTTTCTTAGAGACCCCCTGAAAGAATGGGTCCCCAGAACCGTCTTTGAAAATCACTGGTACAACCCTGATTGCAAAATTGTGACGCTGTGTAAAACATAAATAAAAACAGAATGCGTCAAATTCAGAAGGAGTGTATAGATTTAGAAAAAAAAAATGTCAGTATGAGCATCTACTTTATGAAAAAAGAAAAGTTTTACCCGTTTGAGCACCAACTTTACTCTATATTGTGCTGTATGCAATTGAATGTAGGTCGCAAAGGATTTACAAATCATTGCATTCTGTTTTTGTTATGTTTTTTCACTGCCTCTCAACTTTTTGTAAATCAGGGTTGCGTTTGAGATGTAACAGTGAGGGGGATAAAGTGTGGTCCCTCACTAGTTGTTTCATCTCTGAGGGTCCCAAACAATGCAGTTACAGATAACTGTATGTTTTGGATCTGGAGACTTTTCACAGATTTAACTGTATATTGTTACATTTATCTGTCACTACGTGGTTGTAAATGTATTATACTAAAGAATACGCTGTGACATGAAAAAATAGAAAAGGCCATATGGTGCAGCATACATTAGTGTTATATATGTCATGACTGCAGGGCAGGGGACACTTTGGTGACCTTTAACAGAAGACAGAGTGCAGGATGCTTTCAAGATATACGCTGACAAACTGTACTGTACATCTGTGCATCAGGTTCAAAGTATAACGTATGGTACGGATGGTATCAGATGAAAACCCAAATGATTTCATTCTGAGTGGTATGAAACAAGGTGTAGGAGTTCCCAGGGCTCTGAACATACTGAACACACTACACAATACCACGAAATGAAAACATGAAGACATGTTGACATGCCTCTTTAACCTCCTTTAAATTAAGTTAACTATTAAGTGTCCTGATGTGTAATAACTAATTTAACATCCACAAGAAATAGTTCAAAATCAAATCTGATAACTAGTTCCATCACTTCAAGTAAAAAACAAAAAAGTAAATCAGAGAACTTGTGTATCCTGAACACATCCACACAGCATTATAGATGTTCTTCAATAAATGTCACAGTTAAACACTTACCAATGTGACACGGAAAATGTAGCTGATGACTTACTATCATAGCTCAACCCCTTCTTCACTGGGTTCATGCTGTAATTGGCCTTGGGGGACAATTTGTTGTAAGTGTTTACATTAAATATTAAAAGGTCTGAAAGAAAAAATGACGCTAGTCTCATAAGATTGCATGGCATAGACTACATGAAGAATTGATGAGTTCTTGCGTATCTACTGCAATCAGGGTAACACTCCAGCGGAGTTGAGATATCCACATGATTTCTATCACAGTCTCAGCACAGGCCTGGATGAAATATTTACAGGGCTTTAATGAGACAGATGCACTTGTTCCTTCACTGCATGTGTTTGTTAAGTACCCATAAAGCCCAGGGGCCCTCAGTGTTACTGATACAGATGGGCACCTGCTTGACCTTGGCACAGATGTCTTGCTATGTTGTGCACATCAAGCCATGCATGACTAGACACACTGATATGTGTGTGTGTGTGTGTGTGTGTGTGTGTGTGTGTGTGTGTGTGTGTGTGTGTATTTGTGTGTGTATTTGTGTGTGTGTGCAAGTAATGCATCAATTATACAGCCATATATGCAGTGCGCTGCACCAGGCTAAAAAGGAAAATAGGCTAAAAAATCATTTTGAGTGACTTTTTCAAAATGTAATCAAGATTCCTGAAATATAATGGATAATATAAAATAAACCCAACGTCACTAAACTCCTCTAAAAGTATAAGACATTCAGAGAAACATGTGCGACCAATCATTAAACCTTCTTTAATGTATATCATGTTGGAACTTAGTTTCCAAATATACAAAATATTACATTAAAAAAAACTGCATGTAATGACTCATCAGTTAGGAGTCATAGTAGGTTGGCTTAAGTTTTTTTGTGAAACTCAGCATCTTTAAATTACTCTGGTTAATATTCATAGCTCAGTATTGATTGCTCAGAATGTAAATCCAAAATGTTGTGCAACAGCTGAAACTGAAAGCAATCTAATTCATCTATAAATAGAAGATGCTCCATGTAGCGTATGTAGACAGGAACTTTAAAGTGGTGAGTTATAATCGTGTGAACAATGAGATTATCTGATATTGTGTTTTTGTGTTAAAGACAGTCAAAAACTACAAGAAGAATCAGTGCTAATGAAACATACCTTTTATCACCAATGACTTTGAATGTAGTCTGTGACAGTTCCCCCGAATCTTCATGAATAAATATAACTTCTTTGTCAAAACAGAGACTTTGATAATATCACTCACATTCTAAAAGGGTATGTATTTAAAAGAATGCTTGCTAATCACAAAGATGTGTGTTCCACTAATACTCCCTTCCAACCGTCAAACTGATTTAAAGAGCTCGCTGCAGCCTGAATGAGAGGTTAGGTAATATTGTTCAAGGGGACAACAGATTTCTTTGTCTTTTCCGTTGCTGCTCGATTTCTGCTTAAGTTGTCAAGCATTAAGATTGTTTCATGTACTTGAAAGATCCATATTCAGGTTTAAAAGGGGAAAAAAATGTTGTTGCTGTCCCACTGGAGCAAGGGAGTACCAGAGGAATTCAGTTATTGGTTTAAGATGTCTGGCCTTGAAGACTCCCAACACTATGGTTGAGAGTGATGGGAATGAACACTTGCTTTCGAGTTTTTCTGTTCAAACACCAAGTGCAGTGGGGGAGAACACCTAATTGCTTGTCATTCTCAAAGAGGGAGTCAGAACCCTGAGTAAGAAATTGGCTAGATCTTTCAGTAATTTACTTGATCCTTTCTCTCACCAGGGATCACAATAAACAATCAGTTTGAACAGACTACCATTTAGGACCTTGTTAAGTTGCGTTTCCTCTCTCTAGACTGGTGTGATTATTGCACTAGAAAGTCACCCAGCTGGGTCGATTTATAACTACACTTCAAGTACTGCAAAGGAATGAGCACTTGTAAATCACACTGCTGTTTAAACCATCATTTGGCACAAACGTTTAGTTTATTTGCATTGGGCTAATTATACAGTACTTTAGTGCTATAATATAAGTGTCACTGAATTGAGATGGTTTTACTGATGCCAATAAAAGGGGAGCTATGATAATGCTATATTGAGAAGACTCAAAAGTGATGTAAAGAGCTTAGCTAGCCTAATGCTAATGCTATCTACAGTGTCTCTGCATGTAGGGACAAGGACAGACCTCAGCTCAATCAGAGTCAGGCAGGACAAACAGCTGGGCTGGATAAGGTCCAATTGAGACGGCTTTAAACAGTCCTCCAACCCAGCAGTGACCCTTTTGCCAAAAATCTCTTTTCCTGGGGCCTGTCCCATGAGAGCAAAGCGGCATGATTGCAATAAAAGCCCTCCCACAGACAAGACTTTAATCGAGCCACTTGTGGTAAATTTCTGTCCTTGTCTCCAAGCCAAAAGCCTATTACACAGCAGTCCCACCAAACCATCGAAGCTTGTCAAACCTCATAAAAAATACTTTTAAACAATGTCCCCTTTGCCATTATTATCACCTGTTAAAAGCTTTTATAAATATGGAGGAATGAGACAGTGCTGCTGGATGACAGTCAAAGAGGAACAGAGATGTGAGTCTGCGTTTCCCAGGAGGAAGGACACTAGGTAGCTGGACAGACTGTGCTCTGCCAAGCAGCAGCCTAACCTCCACCTAGAGAATTAAACAAATGAAAAGCTGCGAGCGCAGGGGTGTAAATCTGCCAGTGAGAGGCAAAGACACACACTCAACTGTTAAAATCACCTTGCTATGCAACGACAGGTCCGGTGCTTGTCTAAATCACTAACATTGCATGACCACACAAGCCCTTGGAAGGTCAAGCTGCAGCACACAAATGCAACTTTAAATCTAATACAAGGACATTAAATATTTTGCATGCAGTTCACGTACACTTCAGTAACATTTCAAGCACACTAGTGCCAGGACAAGCCACATATTTTAAAATACATGTCAATAACGCTTAGTGTTATTCTCATGTGTTTCTTCCTCTGTTAAATAAGATAACCCACTTCTGTGTTGCCTGTCAGTCACGAACAATCATGTTGAGCACTATGTGGGTGAGTAAGTGAGCAGGCCGGGTTAGAAGAGCCACTAAGCCTGCATCCACCTTCATGCGCTATCCATTAATATACAAAGGTGCTGCTTCACAATCAGCCACAGATAATGAGGTTGCATTATGCTTGATTCAGTGCTAGCTAAAGAGATTGAATAGTATGTGCTTGTGTCATGACTGATTAGCGCAGAGCTCGAATCAGTGCACTTTAATGATAGCGCATTGTGTGAGTCAGAATCTTACCACTGGAAAGAGATCTGTTTCATAAAAGAGATGCTGCTTAAGAAAGGGGGCAGGAACACAGAGAGCTATTGAGCCTTTGTGCTGTCCGCTGTTCACTCCCTCATCTTGATGAGCTTTTATGTTGTCTGCTGCTTCATCATCAGAGGCGTGTGTGTGTGTGTGTGTGTGTGTGTGTGTGTGTGTGTAGGGACAAATATTCAGCACACAAAGTGACATTGTTGGGACTCGCCTTCCTTTTGAGAACAATCATTTGAGAACAATAACCCGATCCTTAAACTGTTAACCATTTATTTTTGTGGTAGGACCTTGAAGTTGACTAGTTTAAAGTTGAGGTAAGTGTGAAGCATGTGGTGTTTGGGTTAGGAGTTAGAGCAAATCAATACTGTACAATTCCCTGACAAGCACATTGTGTGTCCGTGTGAAGAGGGGGTGGATAGCATGCGTGGAGCAGCGAGGTTTGTGTGCCTGTGTGAGTGGTTTGGTTTTTGATGATGCTGTACCTGTTTCTGGGTCAGTTTTCTAAATGTGGCCTGTTCATGACTCACACAGGGGTGATATTAGCATGTTATGTTGATGGAAGTTTTTTTTTTTTTCGTGGTGCGGCCCTGGGTGAAACAGGTGACTGATTTTACAACTGCAGTGCCGTGGACGAGGCACAAAGGCAGGTAGCACTCTCTGTGGGTAATTAATTAACAGATGGAAGGCTGGGTAGAGAAACATGAGGTCAGTGGCCTGACTGTGTCCACATCATGGCCCAACCATGACGTGGACATGGCCTTACATATCCGGCTGGAATGCCCTTTTCTGTATTGGTACATATGCAAACACGGATGACCTTCCTGACCTAAAAGAAAAGGAAAAAACTGTGATCCAATAAATAAATAAAAATGTGCAGGCTAATATAAAACAACATATTACTTGTATTCTGTGCAGATTTTTATTAGTCCTTTATTAGCATTGTAAACTAAATGTCACAAGGCCCCTCAGTCCCTTCTACAGTCCTCAAAGCATGAAAAGCTTTGAAATCATACAGTAGATCAGACTATTTAAAAGTATAACATTTCTGCATTAAAATGTATATAAATGACTAGATCTATGTTATATATATGTTGTTGAGCTGTACACCTACATTATCCCAAATGTTTCCAGATAAATCAGTACTTATAATCAAAGACATGCACCATGTCTATCACCTGTCAGAGGTATCTGACTGGTATGACTCATGGTATTGACTGTTTTTCCAGTTTTAGCCACATTTTTACAATAAGCTTTTTAGATCTTAGTCGAGGAGCCGTCTGTGAATAGGCTGGCTCCTGGTAAAAAATGTCCTGAATGTTTGAATCTTAAGTTATCAGAGAAACATGCGGAGCAAACGTTAGCAGCAGCTAGAAACTCCTCCTGCCTGCAGCATCAGACAAACACCAATTTTTAACTCAAAACTGCTTTATTCAGTGTATAACGCTCGTTTTAATAATCTGGTCCGTTTGTTCTGGAAAGAAAGAGCCCTCTACGTATAATGTGGCTCCTGGTAAAAAAAAAAAAAAAAAGTCCTGAACGTCTGGATCAGAGAAAGAAGCTGAGCAAACTCTAGGCAGTAGCCTAACTCTAGCCTTACTGCCCAATATCATCAGACATATTTTTGAAGTGAAAATTTATTGTTTCGACTGACAGACTGCAGAAAATTACATATTGCATGTTTAATTTCACAATGCCCCATAGTCCCCACTAATTGTCACTCCTGCAGATGAAACCAGATCCCTTGCATGAAAAGCTTTGAAATCATACAGAAGTGTGACAATTTAACTGCTGCAGGCGAAATTTGTTGTTTACACATTTGTATTGTGCAGCTTTTTTCAGAGGACAGGGGACACTCTGGCATCAAACTGGAATTGTCAAAGTCAGATAGGAAAGTCTGCTAACCTTGATATTTAGACCATGTTTTGAATGACCACTTACTCATTCAGAGAGCCACAGACTGACCACTACTAATGCTCCAGGGTAGTGTGGGCTCTAAATGACCTCTGTTGCTGTTTTCTGTCTTGGTGAAAACCCAGAGGCCTGCTGTACTAAAATGACCATTAGTGAGCCCATGGACTGAGCTGGCTGGCTCGAGGGCAGCTCATAATCGTCATTAGAAAAGGTCTTTAAGGTCTTTTGGGACTGAGCACTGAATGCAGTTGTTAGAGCATTCTCATTTATACAGACATGGTTAACCTGGCAGCTAACCAGCAGCCAGCTGCACACTCAGGGACTGATTACTTTTTTTTATACATGCAGAAGCAAAGCAGATTTACATGTGTCCTCTGAGCCTGTTGTGTCCCCCTTTGACCCCAATTCTCTCTTCCAGACAATTTCACAATGACCGATGCACAAATACTTTCTCAGAATATTCTCTGTGCTCATATAATGTATAGGATATCATTTGTATGCTTGCTGTCAGCAGTGTAAGGAAGGATCAGCTTGACTGGTGGGATAAATATCATCCCTATATCGCATTCTCTCCCCTACTTTCTCTCTTTCCTTCTGTGTGAGTGTGCTGGAGGGTGCAGGACTCCCAGAGGTTTCTGTCTGTGACTCTAAGCAAGAGTGACATTTCTCTGACAACACCCAGAACAGGCACACACACGCACGCGCACATGCAGTCTCTTGTTCACGCACACACATTGTCTCGGCCTCCCTTTCTCTCTCCCCTTTGCTCTGTAGTTCACAAACATGTCAGAGATGGGATCCACAACAGACAAAACAATGCACTGAATCGATACCAACAAACATGGCTAAGGCTGTTAAGCCTGTCGTAGGGTATAGTATGAGTGACAGATGCCAATTAGAGTACGGACACACTTGATCATCTGGTCAATGCTGGACACGCTGCCACTAGTAATAAGGGCATAGACACACGTTACCCTAGTAACTGCCACCGTGGGACTCACCCAAAGATGGTTTTTGCGTCCATCTGTTCTTTTTTGCATTGCAGTAGGCACCTCCTGACCAGTTTTCTGTACGACCTTGCTTTCCCCTGCTCGATGAATCTTTTATGAGCCTGGCAATGTGGGTTTCTGTGTAGAAGATTGGAATATAAATATGGCTGTTGCGCCTAGAGCTCCTCTTCCCGCTCTGATACAAAAGCTTTCATAAGACTGAGCAGATTGGGCAAGCTGCTACTTGAACGGTGCTCTTCACATCCCTTCGCTTTTATCGGAAGACACACATCCTGTATCAGAGAGCGTTATGCATTCTCAAACACCAGACACAGATTCTGCCTCCACCTGCTCGATCACATGGCTGCTGGACAACATACCACACTCCTGGGAAATCTTGTTTCCTTTACAAAAGGTTTGGTTTTTAAGTCTTTTAGTCAGCAAAATTTTCTCTTCAAAAGGCCTAGTTAATTACAGCTCGCACACATTCACGTTACGGAGAGCTGTAGCAGCAATTGACATTAAATAAGAGGTGATAAATAAGTGAGAGAGTAAATCTTGGTGAACTCCTCCGACTGTACCACGCCTCTTTTTCTCTACACCTCTCTCTCTTTTATGTTTTTCTCTGCTTTGTCTCCATCTCCTCCTATTTCACATCATCTGTGCTACCTTTATCCCAGAGAATCCTCTCCTCGCCGCCATGTGTGAGTTTGACAGCATTGCCTCCCATGCTGAAAGCTAACTCAATTGCAGAGCTTTCATTTTGGGAAATGAAGGATGAGAGCTATGTGCCGCGGCAGAAGCGGGTGGCAAGAGGAACCATTTAATCGATGTGTTTTCCGCGTGGCACTGTCACAGCCACTCAGTAGGGCCATTGATGAGGGAGGCTCACTCTGACTGCGCCAAGGCTTAAAGGCTCCAGTCAGGGAGGCGTGGGAGCCCAGCAGCCACCAGACACTGCTGCATATCAAGCAGGCTGGCAGAGCTGCTCTCTGCAGCCCCACGGTGAGCAAGGTAGAGAGGTCCTTTGATAGAGACACTACATGTAGGAGAGAAGAGATAACAAGACGCTCTACTGGAAGCAACACCAGCTTACATTACATTCTGCTGCCTGATTCTAAACCCTTGGGATTTCTCCAAAACACACACAGACACAGCAGTGTGTAATATGCCATGTGAACACAACATCTGGAAGTAGGAGTCACAACTAGAGAAAAAGTCAAAAGGAAGCTGGAGCATTGATGACATTCGCTGAAATAAGTTTGATCCAGCTTTGATGGATTACACAAAATTAGAGGAAAATGATGTAACACGCTGACTTCTGCATTCATTTTTCAGAGATCAGACGGCTCAGATTTAGATAAGCGTATAAGTCGAAAGGAACTTTCCCAGTAAGTGAGTCCTGTGTATCCAGCAGCACCATGAAACCAATGCTTCTTATGCCCTTTTGATTATTTACAGCGTATACAAACAAAACATGCTTTTGAAACAATGGCCTTGAGCTTGCCCCGAGTTCTCAGTCTGCCACATATTTCACCTCCTTTTTTCAATAATCCGCAGCCTCAGACACACAAAGACAGAGCCTGTACAAAGAATAAAACTTACTTCTTCTATAGTCTAAAGAAAGCTCTAGTCCCTTAGTAATACTCTTGGCAACGGGTATGCACATGTGCATGTTAATGAGGTTATTGTGTGTAGCATTTAATACATCTAAGAAAAGTTCTGTGCAGTATTAAGGCCTAATGTTCATTATGAATTAATTGCAGAGTATACCATATATATAGAGAGGGATATGTATATATAAAACATGTGTGCGCGCACACACACACACACACACACACAGCAGATGTGAAGATCTGTGAAGTGAAGATGCTGTGGTGATCAGGGTCGGTGGGCAGTGTCAAAGTACAAAGTGAGAGGATGTAGACTGGGTTTGAATTAGTGCCCAGTGGAGTAGCTGAGCAGGGCAGCGTTGTAAGTAAGTGAGAGAGAGAGAGGAAAAAGACTGAGCAGTGTTGCTGGAAATGAAAATTGGAGATTGCAGGCAGGGATAGAGAGAGAAATAGACAGAGAGAGCCTTCTGACTGTGGCTGCCGAATGTGCCTGCAGGGTTATTATCTCTCCCATCCTAACCAAAAGGAGAATAATAATTAGAGGCCTATCGCTCCGTCACCATGATTTTATTCCGCTCACTGGCACTGACACTCCTTGCAGATTGTCTTTAATTAGCTCCACATCGGTTAATCAATACGGCCGTGACCGTGACAAAACAATGGCATGTGCATCCTGTCGCTCGGGCAAGAGAGACACAGGAAGCAGCAGGAAGAAAGGATGAAGTGTTGACAGACGAGATGAGAGACAAAAATGATGAAGAGTGGCATTTCTGTAGGGGGGGGGGCGTCATGCTCTGATAAAACCTGCTCTCATGATGATTAGAGTCTGCACTTGTTTATCTACTACTGAGTTGTTGTGCAAGCAGATGTGTAGCTAAGATATATCAGATGTATACGTTTGCATCACACAGTGAGGAAAAAGCAAGCAGGTTGAATCCTGGCTCAGCTGTAAATCAGGCAGCAGTGATAGTCCTATCATGTCAGACTATGCTATGCGATCTGATGCAGTAATCCTCGTTATATTTTTTGAGCAGCAGAGCTGAGTGCTTCAGCCACACTAATGGTGATGTGATGAATAGGTATTCAGGAGAGGTCTCTCTCTTTAAGCCTTAGTGCCTCAGGCTACTGGCCCTCTCAGGCCCAGCTCTCATCTCTTACTCCTCTCACTGAAAGTAACAGCATGCAGGGAGCTGGTGCAGGGATCTTCAGAGAACAGTACTTCTCACTTGTCAGGCACATTTTTCTACTTGGTATGTTCTGGTTTGAATATCTACAGCTGCCATGCTTAAATATCTGTTGTTCTTACACACACATCCCTAAAACAAGACTATTTAAAGTGAGCAAGGAGACTTGTTTACACTGTATAATAAGTGTGGGTTTGTGTGTTGATTTAGGAAGTCCCACTAAATGGAGAACGTCAACAAAAAATCTTCAGATTATTATGGACTACAAGGGACAAGAGTGTGGAGTCCTCCTTACATAAAAGCCATTTTCAAATTAAAATCAATACACAGTGGTTGTGCAAAGAGGACCCTTGCATAGGTGTCATTAAAATTTAAATGAGTGATTTAATCTGTGGGTGGCACAAATGTCCCTCAGAATGTGTTCCCCTCTCAATTTCATGATTAAAGGGTATTTCTATCATTCTAATCTCCCATGCTAAGAGGTTGGATCTTATTTTGAATTAATTCTTGTCCGTTTTACCAGAGGCAATCAGGCAATAGTCAACAATGATGTGTCCCAGGAGAAATGTGCAGTAGAGTCGTAGACTGCCATGTCTTAAAAACAGCAAATGAAAATATTTATGTTTAACGATTAGCAAAGGAAGCGCCTCCTTAAGGGAAAAAATCATCTTCAATTCCTCCGTGTGCTGCATGGAATATTAATGCACGGGATGGCCTTTATGATATCATATCTCCCAGACTGCGCTCACAAATATCATCATTAAGCACCACAGATCTGCGTCGTGCTCAGAGTGAAGAGCATGCCGCACAACATCCTACATCAACTGGAATGGTGCAGACAAAAGCACAGACACACTGTTTATGGAAATCCACACAGCAGCTGTTTGTCTCAGTGTAACCCACACATAAACTCACACATTTCACTATGTATTTCACATTTTGGGAGGAGAGCTGTATTTGGATGCTAATGCAGGACATGTCACGACATTCAGCATTCAGTTTATTACCTTGTACCTGCTGCTGAGAGATCCAGCCCGATGATCCAATGCAACCCCCCTGTGGTGAGACTCTATGGCCACTCTTTACCATCAGGGTACTCTCCTTCCACCCACCAACACCTTCCCACTCACAATACTTCTCATCTCACACATGGCTAACTCCACACAATATTACCCCTTTATAATATTCAGCATACAGCCCTCTCGTTTCTGCTACGTAAACTCATTTTCTCAAGTTTGTTGATATTTTCTGTCTGTTTGTTTAATCACTGAGCGGATCAACAGCTCCTCATTTTGACTTCGCAGCTGAGACTTTGCAGATTACATGGCCAGAATCGCCGTCAGGGTGTTGGATGAAGCCCCAAAGAACACGGGCCGACACAAGCCTGTTTATTTAGACTAATAAGTATTTCTGCTCTTTCCACCAGTGAGGCAAAACTCCATAAAAGCACACAGTGACAAGCTAATTTGTTTATCTATGAGTTTCTCCTAACCATTTTCGCCCATAACTCCATGTGGCTGTAAATGTAATATTCAGTTAGGGGCTGTTTTGGGATTTCTCTCCACTGCACACTGTGCCTGTGTTGTACTAATAATGTGTCCCTAATTAAATGTTACAGCTTCTCTGAGCATTAATGACCTGAAGACAGAGGATACAAATGGAGGCTTCAGTGTGAGCGCTGACAAAGGAGCTGGACACAAGACTGCAGGCTGGTTCTGTCCCTTCATTACTGATATACAGTTATAGCTGATGGGTTCTGGTCATTGTTTGCTCCTGACCATGTCGAACATTAAGATTTTCTCTCACAATTGGCTGCTGCAATCTCTCAGTCAACCCCGACTGTAATTGGCAGGATCTCACCACTCCTCTCTGGTCCTGTTAGTTTCGCTGTTGCAGACGTGGCAGAAAACAGACAAGATGTAAATTCATCACCTCAGGGAGTTTCAAATGCATCACCCATCCTTTTCTCTCTTTAATCGGTTTCTCTCACTGCATCGCTCTCTCTCTGCCTCTCCTAAACATCACAGTCTCTTCTACAACCTTTTTGTCTATCTCCTGTTATTCTTTGGCTTGTTTTTCTCTTGTGTGACCTACCACAGTGGTTATCTAATCATGGGGATACCTACAGCCAGTGACTGGGTGACATTTGTAAACAATGACTCAGACAGAGAGCAAATAAGAAACGCAGACTGTCCACTGGTCGTCTCTTTAGTCATCTAATACGGCACTGGGTGCATGGTGTCTAAGATCAGATCTGAGCTCTTCTGCAGGTATAGATAAATACATCATTAATGAAGCACTTTGCCAGTACTTTAATAAGACAATGGAATGGCACTGAACCCCAGCAGTGAAGAAACCGGTAATATTCTACGAGGGCTACATAATGTTTTATTTCATCGTTGTGATCTCAACTTGCGTTGCAAAAGACTGTGTACTTGTACTTTGAATAGAGTAACAATGTATTAAATCACATTCTGGGGTGAATTCACAAAAGGACTGTGTAGCTATTATTGCTGCTCAATGTGTGCAAATAAGACAAAAACAAACAGTCCAATTCAGAGAACTCACAAAGCGCTGCCAAGCAAATAGCATCTTGGTGGTCTTGTGCACATATTTAAATAAGGTAATGTGCACACATTTGGAGCAAAATCATCTCCATTCTATGCAAATAAGCCTCATTGCAATAACAGTTTAATACCAGCACTATTTGCCACATGAAGTGACAGTCACATTTTTAGCATCTTCAGAGAGTTGGTGGTAACTGAACGCATTTATAAGGAATGTCCACTCAAACTCCTTTATTTTGGGATAGGACCAAGACCATTTTTCATGTATCTCAATGTTTCCGTACCACTACAACCTGTTCCCATTCCCTTCATTTTCAAGTTTCACTTTCACATGGAACATGAACAGGACACAAACCGCGGCCTTCTGACCCTTCCGACCCACCCAGAACACCTTTCTCAGCGGACACTGGTTCTGCAACATCACCTGACTTCTGGAGCTTCTGCTCTCAGCGTCTAATATTGACTCAAGTAGTTTTACATTGGAGTTGAAGCCTGGGGCATTTTATACAGAAATAAAAAATACAATATTTATTTCTGGCAACTGGGCAGATTTTCTTGGAGTTAGTCGAAAGAGAGAACTTTAAAATGTATCTATAATTCTTTTTTATTGGGGTCTTTCAAGTTCAGTTCACTGCTCAATTTGTTCAATAAAAGAATGTTGGAAATAATTTCCTTTCAAAAAGAAATCTATTGTTTTTTAAGCAGTAAACCAAAAGCAGCAGAAAGACAGCGTTAAATACACTTAATTTCTGTTTATTTGTCACAAGCAATATCATAATTAAGATTTTTGACAACATAATCACACATTGCATATTTTCCTCATACTGTGCAGCATTATATTCTGTTATGAATAAAATATTACAGATTTGTAAATATTAGCATGCCAAAATAGACGTTTTTATTAGATACTATTTGAAGAAGAAATGGGGTTGTCAACACTCAGCACATGTCAAGTTATCAACTGGATGAAAAAACTCAATTATTCTGGGTGATAGTGACAAGGCCAGCAGCACAAGTTCAGTGAAGGGCGTTCTGCAGAGGCGAGTGGTCATGGGGGGCAGTCGATTAGCAAGCTTTCCCTGAGCCTCAGCTACCTTTATGCTGGGCTCAAGACTCCCAATTTGCTATCAGTAATTACTCCATTTACAGGAATAGCTTTCCCAACGCAACGGAGAGAATGTTTGATTAGCTGAGTGGGAGAAAAGGTCAGGATGTGGTGGTGACTTTCTGCCTCTGGACCCAGGAAAGGGTGGGTTCTGTGGGACATCGGTAATCAGGTCATGTAGCCAGGAAATGATCATAGTAATTGTGTGTGTGAATGTGTGAATGTGTGCATGTGCGTATGTGTGAGTGCCTCCGTCTGTGTGGGCAATTCTACTGGGCACATTTACAACAGGAAGTGGTGCACTGAGTCGTATTCAGCTGGCACTGCTGGAATGAGTAGGTTCAGAACAGTGGATGGAGCCATGCTGGGCTGCAGAAAGCATGGCAGCTGATTGCTGCATGTAGTTTTTGACTATTGCTTTGATCACGCCTTTTCTTTAGTAAGCCTCAAGCAAAATGTGGCGCCCTGCTTGTCCCTGATTGAGCTATCCGATATTCAACCATATACTGTTCATTCATACCAAATACCCTATAAATAATAATGCATACGCCCCCATGGACTGTTGTGATTGTAATCAAGGGAGCAATCAGGAGCAATCAATTCTTCTATGAATAAAATTTGAATGCATGTTCCAGCAATAGATTCAGGAGAACTACTGTAGGATTTCTCTAATGTCATGTTCGCTTGGTCAAAGGAAACCAAGCATGGAACTTCCCCCAGTTAATTACTGACAGTAGGAAAAAAAAATTCACAAGGTTTCAGAAATGTTATGTTTAGATATGCAAATGAGCATTCGCTTATTAAATATGTGCCAAGTTGCATACATATCCAAAACACAAATCTGGACATTTGGTAAAGCCTGGTTCAAAATTCTTGTTTCATTTTGTTGACATATTAGAGTCAAAAGGTTAATAAAACGGAAATTCTTTTTTTTGTTTGTTTGTTTTTTTAATCACTCCACAATTCAGAAAGTACTATACTAAAAAAAATAAACACATTTTTAGAAGAAAAAAAAGAGAAGCTTTTTAAAGTTGATTATGAATGATATACTAACCATAAAAACCTTCAGAATATAGAAAGGACGGAAACTGGAAGGTTTAGTGTATGTGCTACTGAAGTGGAGTTTTATAGTTCAGCATATGACAAAACAAAAAAACTCACTTTGATGAAACTGCCTTTAAAAATGTGTATTGTAAAATTTCATACATTTAAAAAAGACACCACAGGTGGTATTTTAGATGTTTTATTTCTGCTAGTCTGAAAGAAGACATCCAATGTCAGTAAAGTAGCTCAGAATTGAACAGTGCATTTTACCTGGTGTGTCTGGCTTTAACAGGGCAGGCTGAGCAGCTGCTAGATTTCATAACACATAAAATTAAGTATCTACATTGTTACATCTTGTGTAATCTGCTTTAAAATCTAAACAAAAACAAGAACCATCCATCCTGGATTAAACAATATATTGTCCAAAAGCAATTTCACTGTACAGGTGCCTACAAAGACAAATTGAACACAGCACAGGTTAAGTATGAGTCTCAGATCTGCAGGTTTGGCTTGTGTGATATGTCATGAATACGTCTCCTTGTCCTCAGTGTGGGTTGCTTAGATGGGCTCTACGGACTATACTGTCCTGGTATGGATGGACTCACCCCAGGATATTGTAGGTGTGTTACAATCAATACAGCCAGGCAGACACACTTACCATATTGATTTTCTTTCTCACACGGTGCTATCGGAAGGACAGATTCTCACTTGTTAGCAGGCATTATTATAGTTAAGCACTATTAGCCGAAACATCTGGGTTGTGCCTTACTTATGTTTCAAACAATACAGTAGTGATCAAAATACTGTCTATTACGTGCATGACACAGCTCAAACGGGTCTCTCACACAACACTGTGGCAACCACCATTAGAGGGTATTGTCGACATTTCACAGCTCAGTGGAGAGAAAGCGTGGCTCATGCGAGTGGACACAAATACAGAGAGGCATTGACACACACAAACAAACCTATGCACGCATGTGTAAAGACATACACACAAATGGAGATTTAAAAGCCTAATCTTGCTGCAAGTTCAGCATGCAAGGTTATCGACTCTGATGTAAAGTTGCCATGCAGGACACATTTATCATGTCATGATTCATATACTGTCAATCCTCTCTGTGGTCAGAGTGGGACAGAGCTCCCACTTCATTTGTGGTGAACGCTCACTGCTTGAATTATTGAACACGTTCAACTCGATAGGATGTGTTCTCTGCACTTTATGTATGCAGGGGTCGATGCATGTGTACTCTATAATCCTCCTGTGGCCTCGGTCGCTACTATAAAATTTAAAAGCCCAGATGAGTTTCCTTAATCAAAGGCCCACAGGAGCCGTTAATAGATTAAACACTCCATGTTGAAAGCACACCACTGTGTCTGCCTGCCTGAACCCCGGGGTACAGCCTATTTATGCCATTTACATAGTTGCCATAGTAATGAGGTCACGCTTTGTTTAAGCTGATGTTGATCTTGATATATTTAGAAGGCAGTGGGCCTCCATGTCCATCATCTAATTAATGAATTATGACTCAGAAAAATAGCCAGTATTCTTAGAGCCAGATGACTCCAGCATCTTTCAGAGCTCAGGCGGGGTTCAGTGTGTGCAGCTTGGCTGGCTCAGGCAAAACAGCTCCATATCATTATAAAAGAGGTCTTTGTAATTAGCTGAGGTGTAATTTTGTCCTGTTTTTCAGCTGTGAATCTGTTTGGCTGCGTGTTTGTGCTCAGTGAGAATGTGGCTAGTGTTTGCCGCTTTCTGCTCCCCAGCATTGTTATCTCACCCAGAGCTTGTCTCTATGACCTCGGGGCTTTGTAGCACTCTACTGCCATCCATGGGTGTGCACAAATGCTGCCATTTCTGCAGTTGGTGGCCATTTTCACCGTTTGAACTGATTAAAAATGCCCTTTATAGAGCACGCCCACGGGCTACGAGCAGAGTGGATTTTTTTAGATGTTTATGATAACACTCAAAGCCATGTTGTCATGTCTATGTGGGGGCACCAAAAGGCTGCACATGAGTGCATGTAAATGTTCCACAGTGTATCTACAGTATCTAGCGCACATCTGAGTTCATGCATGCAACAAGACAGGCCTCACGTCTGAAAACGTATGAGCTCAGGACAGAAATAGTGGAAGCTAAGACACATGCAGGGTAAAGGAGAAACACATGATATGATGCCATTCTTTCTCATTGCCAGAGGGGCCAAGAGAGACAACAGAGTGAGTGAGGGAGAGAGTGAGAGGAGTTAAAGGCTAAATAAAATTCACAGTGAAGGAGAACAATAGACAGCGACAGAGAATTGGAGATAATGACATAGCAGTGTAGCAGCAAAAATGAGGCTGGCCAATTATTGGAGTGGAAATTATGAGGAATGGCTGTGAAAATTAATCAAAAAGGATTAAATTAATACAGGTTAAATGGCTGACTTCCTCTCTACCTAATATTTAATGAAAGCTTGTTCTGCCAACAGACTCTGTGATTAGACAGTTGATTGGCAGAGCCTGGGATTCTTTGAGGTATGGCAGATTGTCCTCATGACACTCATTATTCCCATCCTTTATTTGGTCAATCACTTTACAAAAGATGGCATCTGACCTGCAATCTGCGAGAGGAATTTTAAGTTTGAAAGAGCGCAGGTACATTCAGCACGACACAGGTAAAGCAAATACATAAGTTATTAACAATGGTCTCGGATGAAAAGACGCCTTGAAATAGAAAAAAGGGTGCAGCGGTGAGAACCTCTGACAGAAGATATGATGTGGGGGTGTGTGATGGCGGTCTCTGTGGCTGCAGTTATCGTACATTCAGCAGGTGCAGCTTGCACACACGCTATTCTGTTATTGGCACACACAAATAAAAACGTATTAGTTCTCTATGAGAACAAAAAGCATTGTCATTAACTACAAAGATAATACAGCTGTCTACACCACCATCTCAGCATCAGAATCAGAATCAGAATCAGAATCACTTTATTAGTCCCTAGAAGGGAGATTTGTTTTGCAGCAGGACACACAAGACAAGGTACACAACAATACAAGACTAGGTACACAACGATAACATAATAAGACCCAATTAAATATCTAATAAAAACACAGTTCAAAGAAACGCCATATGCATATATAAGATCACTGACATGTGTTCGTTGCAAAGCTGATACCCCTAAATGGAGAGTTACTACCTAGTATAGGTAAAAAGTGCAATGTGCAGATGTGCAAGAAACAGACTTGTGAAGATGAGCAATTAGAGGGCTACTTTCTATTAGTTAAATATACTATATATACTATAACAGTTGGTATAAATGAGACCTGGAGTCTTTTAGTCCTCCACCTAGGGGCCCTAAGACGACGGCCTGAGGGCAAGAGCTCAAATTCATTCCGAAGAGGGTGATCAGGACAATCCATAATGGCGTTAGCCTTCCTCAGGACCTGTCTGTTATACAGAGACATAACATCACAATGCAAGGTAAATAAAAGAAAAGAAAGAATAAAGAGAGATGTGGAATATGTTGATGTGGCAATAATTAAGGGTGACACGAGTCTCCTTATCTAGATGCGATTCAATTTTCAGAGTTTTAATCTAAAGTATGGACACAGTCTTTAAAGTAACAAGAACTGTGTGTCTCTAGTGCCTATAAACACTAATGAGAAAATATCAGGGTTCGGTTGCAGCCACAGTGGGCTGTGTGCAAAACATAACATAAGTGAGACTGCTTACTATAATATGATTATTATATCCCAGTCTTCCTCTTGTTTTCTTTAAGATCACAAGACAATTTGATATTTTAAAAAATAGTTATTTTGTAATCATGACAACTCTTCTATTTTAAGATCACACAATTATTATTATTCTAGCTCTGGCACTACTGTCATCCATTTCAACTGTTCCAACTCTGAAGACAATACAACTTTTGATGGATTACATTTTTGAAGAATTAGAACATTCTGGCTTGTCTTCAATAGTTTAATAGTAACAAAAGCGCTGAAATAATGGTTTTAAGTCAAGGTTAAGTTAGGTTGGGGTGAGGCATGTCGTTGTTGCGTAGGGTCCAGGGGATTCATTATGTGTATTGTAATGTATGTGTGTGTGTGTGTGTGTGTGTGTGTGTGTGTGTGTGTGTGTGTGTGCGTGTGTGTGTGCGTGTGTGTGTGTCTTTTGCACAAGGCAATATTAAGAACATATTTAGTACAAATTGGATCCACTGGAGAAAGATTTCAGTGTGCTATAGCCATGGATTTCTCCTTGCAGTGAATTATCCAGCTTACTCCCTGCACACTGGCCACAGCCTTACATGGAGTGGGTGGTTTCTTTAATTATCCAGGATGGTGAGTCAATAAGCACCATCATCAATGATTTTTTTTTCAGTCAGCCCTCTCACTTCAGTACCAGGTTTTCTTTGAAGAGGCTGAGCATAGGAGCTTAGTTAAATACAGATACACGGGTAAAGGACATCTATAATCCATGTGTAAATCTTTGCTGCCACCTTGTGAATGTGTTGATTACTGCAGCTGGTTCAGACTGCAGTGAAGGAAATGTGTGGTACATCACAAAACATAGGTTTTCCCAACCTACGCAAAGCTTGTAAGCAAAAACTTTTAAATATAATAATATTCCATCATTACAAAAAATTACATGCACATATATGATGTGTCGATCAGATATGTTGAGATTTAGACCAACTAGTAAGGAAAAACTTGTAAAATGGAATCAGATCATATACATGTTATAATCATGTGGCTTCGGTCCATTCCCAGCATACTCCAGGACGTTGGCTTTAGAAGCAGCATGTGTTTGTGAGTGTGTATACTATTTTGCATGTAACCTTTTTCTACAACCTCTGCTAGACATTGAGTAGTGTGCTAATTAAGTATGCTGTCACATGCCCCCTCACATCTCCTCGACACATTCCCATAAAGTGACAACTACCTGTCATCAGTTTCAATATTGCACAGCAAAAATGATAGGCACTGACTCTCAATTCCAATTCCACCGGTAACCACACGGGGTCAGTCTTGCTGTAAAAATAGAGCAGTAGACACAGGCAAGACTGATGTGGGAGCCAGCAGGTGAGCTGAAGAGGGCTGACATTTTTTGGATGGGGCTCAGAAATCTGTCTCTTCTCATATCACTTCACAGTACACCCCACATAGAGGAGCCCTTATCACTCACCCAATGTGACTGTGTGGGGAAGGGAGCCCATCCATGGCTGACAAACTGAATAAGTCAGCAGACCAGGAAGCAGACAAGAAAGGGAGATGACCTGGCCGTTTTGTCTGAGCAGGCCATTCTGTCATCATTATTCATGGTTGTTTAAGATGTAACATGACACTGCCAGTGGCCCTGTATCTTGCCAGAAATTGTTGCAGGGAAAGGTTTCGAAACACCCTCATTTCATCTGGGACATTGCAGTAGAGGTGACTGGTAAATTCAGGCAGTTGGAGGCTCTAATCTAAACTTCAGAACACGTTTTAAGACTGTCCTGAAATAAGCCCTACATAAGGCTTGAGGCATATTCCCGGAGGGGAAATGACACCTAAATGAGCAGCAAAGCAATTGGTATATCTGACACTAGCTTACCTGTGATTGTGCTGAAAGCAAAGGCCATTTGGATTACAGCAATACAACACTGGCTAAAGTGCACCGTTTGAAAAATTTTATTAATCCCCCTTATTCAAAGAAAGCATGCCATAGTGGCCAGGTAAGGGCAAAGCCAAGATTGGTTTAGCAGTTTTACATTCGAGGTGCTTTGACAGCTTTTATCTATTCGATCATTTGTGTCAATTCAATCTTCATCCAGATTTTAACTCGAGTTTTAGAGCACAAGCAACAGGAAGTGTCTGGCAGTAAGTGTCAAGGAGACATGTAACTGAAGATAGTGATATGGTTATGCCTCAGGCAGAGTGGAGTTGGTAAGATACTGTAAAAGTGCAAGCTACAGGCTGATTTGGTACATGTCATGAAGCAGAATGACGGATGAGCTGTCAGAAGCAGCCGTGGGCAGGAGCACCTGGTTCTCACCCACATTAATACCTTGCTGCCCATGTCTCCCCTCACATGTCTCTGGACAATCTTAAATCTTCCTTCTTAATCACCCTTCTTAATTCTCAGTCTTCCACCCAGTACACACAGTGTGATGAGGACAGTCTACTGTGCCGAGGATGCCTTTGGCACACACATGCCACGTACACACAGACCAGAGATCAGCCCTCTCAAATCAGTCTCTCTCTGATCTCCACGCCTCAGAAATGTATACGTGCACACACCAAGATTGGTGAGTCATAAAAGAACAGCCAAATGTCAGAGAAAGAGAAAAGAATGGATACATGCATGCAAAACAGGGCTGGCAAGAACAGAGCAAAGGCTGATTGGGAGGGGTTGAGACAGAGAGGCAGCCAATGCGCAGCTCTGCATCTTGAGGAAGAGAGGGGAAGAGAGAGGGAGAGAGAGATAAGGGGAGAGCGAGGAAGGGAGAGAGATGGAAAGAGTGAGAGAGAGGGAGGGGGTGAGGCTGAGGCAGTCACTCTGAGAGGAAAGATTCCAGCGTGATGCTGTTGGATGTGAGCTGCTCTCCTCTACCCGGGCTCTGGCTGTCCCTTTGACTGAGCCAGTGGTGGTGTGAGTCTGGTAGCTGTGCTTTACCAGCTCTGGGGGCTCTGCTGCTGCTCAGGCTGAGGCAGAAGCTGACTGGCGGGTTCCCTGCCTGGGCTGTCTGGAGCACAGAGGGCTTTGACTGGAGCCGAGGTCCAGGGCAGGGCAGGGTAGGGCTGGCTGTAGGGCCGTTTGCGCCGGGGCCCCACGGGGAGCAAACATGAGCGTTCCCATGCTGAAGATCGGGGCGGTGCTCAGCACCATGGCCATGGTGACCAACTGGATGTCTCAGACTCTGCCCTCTCTGGTGGGACTCAACGGGACCACCATCTCCAGGGGGGGCACCTCGGAGAGGATTGTCAGCGTGCGTATGACTTTCCTTTGCATTTTTGCAAGTGTGCGTGCACTGTATTTGTTTGTGCATGCTCTCGTTGTGAATGTAAGAAAAAAAGAAAGATGAAATTGAGTGACATAGCAGAAGACATAGTGAAGAAACTGAGAGTTAGTAGCATGGGAGTTAGTGTGTGGCTCCATGTTTAAGTACAGAAAGCAGAGGGCATGTACAGATGGTAATGGGACTCCAAAAGACTGTCTCAAGGGCTACGCTGCATTAATAAGAGAGAGATGATGGAGGTAGACACGCTTGTGAGAGCAATGTTTCAACCAAACGTGAATGATGCAAATGTTGGTGTGTGAGTCACATTAAGTATAATGATGTTGAATTGTGGGCTAGTGACTGTGAGTGATGGTGAGAGGCGCAGGACGCAGTGTGGACGGCTGTGCTAAATCATATGTTTTTGCCGGGGTGACTGGAGGTAGAGAGCTGTTCTGAGTGATGTTCCGGCTGATCCCATCTGTCAGTCACCTCCAGGGTGGGAAGGATGGTGCTCAGATTCAGAGGTGATGGGGAACACGGGGAGGTTGAAACAATGTTACAGTTTCGAGTATGTCTTATTTCTCCCTTGCTCCGTTTCTCTCTAAATCCTCTCAATCCTCCTCTTGTCAAATAAAACACTGTCAAGAAGGAGGTCATACTGGTATACAGAGGGCACTGGAGGTGTTTTCCAGCTAAACAAGACACTTTTGTTTGAGCTTCTTGTTCAGTTTTTATATTCAAAATTTTGTTTATACAGAAGCCTGTTCTTCTGTTTAATGCACACACAAAACAAGTTTTATGTGCCTGTCTATCTCAGTGTGCTAATGGGAGGTAGAGTAAGACAGACAATTAGAAATATCAAGCAGACAAATAAATTAGATATTTTCTGGTTCATCAGCGGTTAATGATTGCCATTGCCTCTATCCTGAGTGTGTTTTTTTATGGCAACTTACCCATTAAGCAAATGCCTTGGTCTGTTGAAATGATTGAACGAAATTGAACGTCCCGAGAGATCTGTGACCATCTGGATGTGTGCGTGCGCATGTGTACGTACGTGCCTGTGTGCATGTTTGTTTAAATATGTACCCTGAGCATGTTTAGGCAGTCACGTCTCAGGGGTGAAGGTCCATCTGTCTGAAGAAGAGTTTGAAAAATTATTACGGTATGTTAAAACATCAATTCCACACTTTGTCCCCTTAATGCTGCAATGAGGTGTAGGGTTGAAATTATTTTGTTGGAGAAAAAGGCATCTTTGCAGAGTGTTACCTTTGTGAAAATGTCAAGCAGCACACTAAAAGCATTTTGCTCCATTAGAAAAAAAAATTCCCACAAAGTGTACATATCTCAGCGGATAATTCTGAGTACAACATCAACTAAAATTATAATCAAATATCTGTAACAAAGTTTAAGGCATGTTTGAGTTATTTCCAACACTAAATTGTATAATGCTTACCCTGCTAAGGGTCAAGGGGGATAAAAAATGTTGCAAGGTTCCTTTTCATTAAAGTGATTCTAATCAAGACTCATAACTGGATGCCTTGTCATTTGCAATTCAAAAGACTGGATACAATAAAATAATATGCATAGCTATGAAAGGACATTTTCTTTTAGGCAACTTTCATTCACAACCAGTGGAGGGAAAAAATCTGCCATTGAAGTACATAACATCAAAGTTTCATCAAAACTGATGAGCCAGTTTGATTGTGCCAGGACTTATTACAGTATAACAGTCTGTTGTGATGGGAAATGTCTTCGCTTTGAGACAGGAATAATCTGCCCTCATAAACAATGTTGGCGAATAAAACTTTAATGTAAAACCTCGCCTCAAAGTCCCATCACTATTAATGAGACATTTGCCTGTGATGATCTTAGAAGCAGTCATGACTCACACAATGTTTAGAGCTCTAATCAAAGACAATCTAGCCACGGCCCTGTGACACTGTGGTGCTAGTGTGCCAGTGGCCATTGCATAGCTGCTCCCCACCCTGGCACCCATGCATGGTGCCTCCCATATTCCCCGAGCTCAGAGCTATTTTCAAAGTCTGCTTCACTTGCTTTCCGTCTTCTAACCAGCTGATCCAAGAACACAGCTGACCGAGTTTATATGGGCATTTCTAGAGATGGCACTGAGCACAACACTGCCTGGATGCTTGTACACATCTGGATAGTGCAAAACCATGTTCCTTAATGAGCGGAAGAGACCCTGGAACTCTAACGCGTACATGGAAGTGGTGAGGCTGCACAGGATGGTCAGGCTGAGATAAACTGTCAGGCTTTGCACATGAATTGTATAAATGTTATTTATAATAATAAACAAAATTGGTATTCATTTTGTAGTTAGCTATATTAAATATTCCTAAGGTGGAGATGCAACCATGTGCTGTATTTTAACAAGATTTTAAAAGCTGGAATCACATCAAGTGAACTCCTCAAATCTTGGACATAATCAGAACAGCGCAGCCAAATTTGTTTTACGACATGTTAAACAGCAAAAATAACAACTTTAATTTTATCTGCATTTAGCTGGAAGAAATGCTGAACCACCGATCTGAAATGATTAATGGACTGCATTTATATAGCGTCTTTCCTAATGGACAGAGTGCTTTATAATCACTCATATATTAACACACACATCCATACACCAGTGGAGACAGAGGGGGGCTGCACTTCTACCTGGTGCTCAGTTCCAGGAAAACATGTGTGTGAACATCTGCTTTGCAGCAATAATAAGAAACGACTTCATATATATAAATACATGCTCACTGATTCCCTCAGTCTGAATAGCACTTTCAACAGTAAAGGATTACAGACACAGTTTACTTTTTAAATAAATAAAAAAATTGTGTGTCCATATGTGCTAGCAAGATGCACATGCAAAAATTATGAACCATTCCATACTGTGGTTTAATACCTATAATACTGCACTGAAATACAGCACCGTAATGTGTATGTGTTGTGAGTGTGTGTTTGTGTCTGACTCTCCCTTTGATATCTAAAATAAGTAAGCTCTGAGGCAAAAGAGCAGAGAAAATTTTCTCACCATCAAAAGGAAGCATGGAACAACAAATGGCAGAGTACAGAGAGCTAGGGCTCAGAATCTGATTGGGGTCACCCAGCATCTGTCAGCATGCAGGACTGTAAACTTTATCACATCCACTGCGCTATCCAATAAAGCAGATTGTAAAGATCGATTCTTGGCTATGGATTTAAGATTAAACACTGCTACAGAATTTTATTTGAGTACTTTGCTTTTATGTTTATCAACCAAACTTTATTTGAGTTCAGAGCCCGACAGGTGTCCTCTAATACCTAGTCAATGTGAAGCGATGTGCCGAGCCAAAATGTTAGTGACAGCCAATCTTGTGACATAATTTTGTGTTTTGATACATGAGTTAATTGTGTGATAGGCCCGTGTACAGAGCAGTATTGATCCCAGACACCATAGTTGGGCTCATATTCAGGCTTTTGACATGGTTCATTTGCCATTATGAGAGTGTAATTTCAATCCAGCTGAATTTATGCCTGAATCATTGCTTTGCCCTTCAAAAGCAATCTGATGATTTCACAATTCACACACTTCTACAATCCATATTTTCCTCCATTGAACCACTGACTGTGTTCTAACAGTTTATGCAGTGTTTGCTCACACCAGCTACCCTGCCACTCTCATCTCCCTCCTCTACTTAACACCAGCCATGATAGAGCTATCTTGTACCCGTCTAACAGCAGAGTGGATGCCAAATGTTTTACACCAGGGTACCTGGCATGGCACGGCACTAGCAGCCTGCTCCAAAAAGTATAAAGTTGTAGCCCGTAAGTGCTGAGCATTGGTGAGTGTCATTTTCTCTCACTTCTCTAGTTCACCGATCTCAGCGCATCTGCCACCCCCACTGTTATTCAAGTGTGATCCGGATTGGAGTGAGTGAGCTGCAGATGGAAAGCGCGCAGGACACCACGCAGGAGGGGTGGCAGTCACGGGAGTGATGGAGTGGGAGCCTGTGCGAGGCAGCAGGGAGGAAAAAGGAGGCAGCAGGGAGAGGGGCATGATGAGTTTATGAGTCATATTATTGACTGGCGCCCATGCTGTGCTGATTGTGGTAATCGGTTTTCCTTGGGCACAGGAGAGACCAGGGACTTCACAAGGAGTCTTCATTGAGTTTTACTGTAAAGGCCAGCAGCTGGCCTGTGCATTGAGGATTGACTGATTGTTCATTTTAACAGTGTGGGTGTGTATTTGCATGTGTATTTGTGTGCGGCCAATTACAGCAATACCCAGCAAATTTGAAAAATGAGATGTGATTGTTTGGCCGTAGTAATGATACGGGTGATGTCTGTGTAGCAGGGACAGATGTTTCTACTGAGGAGCATTTAGAGAGCTTTTCCAGGCCCAAAGCATATTTCTGCAAAAGGGAGGGAGAGGGAAAGGAAGTGAAACTGATAAACAAAGTTGCCATTGTGGGATGGAAACAGAAGAATGAGATAGATTACATCGGTAGCACCTCTTAATTTGTTATCCTTACTCTCAGACTACCTCACCTTCACGCCTCCTTTATTCTCAAAGTGCTTCTTTCTTTCTTTCTCTCTACACAACTTTATCACAGTCCTTCTGTCTTTACATTGTCCACCCTAGCAGTTTCACAATTTTCTAAACCCACAATGTGATTAGACTTTAAATTTTAAGGTCATGATTCGATTACATCTTTGAATTTAATATATTTATTTTCAGCACTGAAGGCTATGCCATTGTTAGACTATTAAAACTTGATTCCTGAAGATCATCAACAGATCATGGGTTTTACAACCTGACACCTGTCATTTACAGAGATAGGCTCCATGGTATCAAGTGTGATATAACTGCCTTATTTTTCTGGAATCTTGCACACTAGGCCATATGGTCAAATTTTCAATTTGGTCGATCCTGAAAGCTCATCTTGATCTGTTTTTGATTCAGAATTGAAAACATGACACCCTCTGTCCATCCTCAGCGGTGTTGCATTTTCTCAGATGTGATGGCAAGCTCAGTTCACAGTACAGTGGTCAGCTTTCTCCCATATCTCAGGCTTCGCCTGCCTCTGCCTGTTTGCCCCTTCTGCCTGCTGCTTATGAAAGTTATAATAGACTTCCCGTCATGCTCATAAAGTAGGGAACTGTAGATTTATGATCTCATTTAGCTCTGGCTTTACAGCAGCCAGCTCCAGGGTCGGTCTAATGAAACGCCAGAGGAAGTCCATCCTGCAACTCTCGACAGTGATACCACCAGCTAGAATGTCTAATTGGATAATCCCGCTGAACTTTGTTAAACATTAACAATACAAGAGTTCTGAGCACATTTGCACTGCGAGGCTCTGGTAATAGGACAAGGTTATAATGGCTGCCCCTAAACTACACATTATCTGATCTCTTTTGTCTGCAGTGTGAGGGAGGCAGAGCAGGATGAATGCTGGGCTCGCATTTGGTTACTACTTTTTTAGCTTAGTAATGGCCACACCCTCTCATCCCATCTCCTCTTCCCCGCTATCAGCAGGGATTTAACTAAAGTTGTCATTCAGCATTGTCACTGGGCAGCGATTGAACTATGCGAGAGGAAATTAGAGCCATCTCTCTCTTCCCCATCAGCCATTCTCAAACCACAACTCTTCCTATGAGTGTATCAGTAACTCCGACTTAAATCCGGTTTCTATTGGGAGGATGGGAGGCTGTGGTTGGAAGACATGCCAGCAGTGGATGGTGGGACTTCATAGGCACAGGCTGTCAGTAGTGATATCATGGGAACAGAGGGAACCCTGGGATGGCACAAAAAAGGGGCAGGCCAAATATCTTAAAGAGTAATTTTGACTTTAGTGAGCAAGCTCAATTGATTTCTCATCTCTCTTGCCCTCTGCGGTTTCCTGTTGTTTTCATTGCTGCTTTCTTCTTCCTTAATAGGCTTCTGCATGGCAGCCATGACTGTGACAGCTTCAAATCTTGCACTTATGTATTCTATTTCATCCCTCACATCTAATGGGTGAATTTCTGGGACAGTGAAGTGAACACCTCCTCTCTCTTGGAACCACTGTCTGTGTCTGGGAGGAAAGGATTATCCCCCAGACCTGAAGTGCCCCCCAGCTAGACGCCACTGATAGCATGATGATGATGATAGCACAGGTTATGTTATCACCGCTACTTAAACACTCTGCAGTATGCAAACATTATTCATTCATTTCACTCTGCATAGCCTGAATATTATTCTGTATAACATTAGATTTTGAGGAAGTTGTTTTTCCCACACTAATGAGATATGTGATAGCATGCATGGTGTGAGCACTATGTTAAATGAACCAATGTCAATGACCCACTCTTCGCTGCAGAGAAGAGACTTAATCATATTTACATAAATTAACCAGTGTTCCAAAACATATTCCAGTTTACTACTCGCACCCCGAGAGATCAGTTGCATAAGAGCGCTGATGTATGGATCTCCTTGCCGTGGCTCGGGCTCAACGCATATAGGAACAAAGCACATTTGCATTTAAGAATTACCTCCTCCCTCCTGCTCTCTTAACTGCCTCTGTGATGAGAATGGGGAAGTTAGTGCAGAATGGATAGGTGGGTGGTAATGAAATTGGAACTGATTCAAATAAGCTCTTAATTTCAGCCCAGCATTTATGAAACATTAATGAAGAGAGGAGAAGATGTGATGCTGTGAAATCTCCCTGGTGTAGGAAAGAGCACATGAGAAGCACAGCGTGACTTTAAACATGTTGGAAAATGAAGAAAGTATTATGATACTGGGGCTGCCATGCCTCCAATGTTACTCGGTTGAATTTTGAAATGTTAAACTTATGTCTTATTACTGCCCAGTATGCAACATATCATAAAAAAAACCAGCATGACACCAACTGTGGCTCGCTTTCAGGCTGATAGCAGTATGAAATATTGATGCCCACTTCTGCATCCATTCGCAAGAATCCTTCTTAACCAAAAGTGAGTATCTGGTGCGTAGGCAGCCAGCCCCCACATGTATGGATATGAGGTAATTTTATTGAATGCAGGAAGCTGCACCTACCCTCAGAGTGAGTAACTTAAGTGGATTCTGCTGTTTGAGGCGAGCTAACTTCCACCTGTTAACACCGCAGGGTATCAACTGTAATGAGAAGGCTGTGTGCCATGCTATGGCCTCACAAGCCACTATCTTACACACATCCACACCATTTAGTCAGGCAGCTTAGCTAAATAAAGGGGACACGCTGGACAAAAGCACCACATTTTTTCCACGTGCTCTCTATCACCATAGGTTTAAATTTTTGGTAGGAGCCACTTCATCAAGATGGCCGATCCGAGATGGCACCCATATAAAGTCTATGAGAACCAATACATCTTCCAAGCCACTCAGAAGCTCAATCTTGGTGTCAAAATATACATTTTCTGGGTCAAGGAATCATTTAAAGCTGTTGAGAATATCACGAGATGATTATTTGATCAAATAGAAATGTTCATTTTCACCCAGACTGGTAGGCAACTTGCTTCAAGTGCTGCAGCAGAGAATCCTGAGCTGAAAATGTTTGGAATCTAATTATTATGTAAATACATGGCCAAAATGAACATATCTATTGGATCATCTAGTGATATTCTCAGTAGCTTTAAATTATTCTTTGACGCAAAAAATGTATATTTTGACACTAAGATTGACCATCTAAGTGGCTTAGAAGATATACTGGTTCACATAGATTTTATATGGCTGCCATCTCCGATCTGCAATCTTAACGAAGTGGCTCCTACCAAAAATTGAAACCTATAGTGATAGAGAGCACGTGGAAAAAATGTTGTGCTTTTGTCCGACGTGTCCCCTTTCTTCCCAAATCTGGTCCTAAGCCGCCGGACTAATTGTAGTGCCTATTGCATATGCTCTCCCACATCTGCAGTGATCATGAATACAGCCGCAGGAATTTTTAAACAAACCCTCCCTGGGGCTAGATCAGTACTGTAGTTGCAGATTTAAACGCATTCCAATTAAAAATCGGTAAAAAAAATAATTTAAAAAAATCAATCATGTAAATGCTCTATGCACGAGAATACATATACTGTATGTGCCATACTTGAATGTATCAGAAAATATTTACAGATACACACACTCGCAGAAATATTAAAGCACATGAACACTCATGCACACACGCTGCAATAAATCAGAAGTCCTGACATTGAGTGAGATGCGGGCAGAGAAGCAGACAGAGGGAAAGAATCTCCCCCTCAGGCAATGGCAGAATGAAATAGACAGTCAGATGCGGTTGAAAGAAATTGGAGGAGGCTCTGCTGTGGAGACTGCCTCTTTTGTCTTGTTTTAACTCCAACTCTGGCCTCTGTAGACCGCTGTCATCTCTGCACCTAACAGCCTTCTGAAGCTGGATTGCCTCAAAGAGTGAAGACTAATGATAAGAAAAGGTGCTGACTGACAGGGAAAAAACTGTGCAAGTCACTGCAGGAACCGGCTGCACACTGACTCACAAATATGCATCAATATTAGGAATAATGGAATAATAATTTAGGAGCGACAATAAGTTAGACCATAAGTCAGTCAGTCATGCTGAATTATCACTAATGTCTGTATGTAATACAGTATGAATAGAAAATGTGAATAGAATATTACTCCTTACTTAGTTTGATTAAATTTAGATGTATTAATTTGAAAGATTTATGGGTGTATTTAATATACCTTAAAAATAATTTAACGGATAAAATATGAAGAGAATGCATAACGTCACTGCCGTGGTTGATGTTAGGTCGCTACTATAGTATGCTGGCCACAATTCATTTGGAATAAGTCCGATTTAAAAATTCACTCGTTCTGAGAGCATGAGGGGGAAAGAGGGAAACGCAGTGAGAGCAGGAGAGGAAAGGGAGCGAGGGGGTGGGGTGCCAAGGGATTGGCAGGAGTGACAAGATGTGACAGTGAGCACATTGGCTTGCAGGGCGGTTGCTACTTTACACTCCAATCACACAGCCCCCCTGTCCCCCAAGACATTTTAATCTGATCCCCCGACCCAAGGAGACGAGAGCACAGCAACACAGCTCAGAGGAAGGCAGGAGAGCGGCACAGAGCCGAGCCGCAAGATTTTATTTCCAGCCTTTTCCTTCCACTTATGTGGATGGCTCTTTAATTTTATCAGTAAAATGGCTGCTCCTTCTCTCATTACATTTTGCTTTATATGCTGAGTGTGTGTAGGTGCAGCGTGAATGAACGGATCGTTCGGGCCAGGCCTTTGCGTAAACTGTGTGTACACGTGCGTGTGCTTGCAGGCGCACAGCACTACTTTTGATTGGATTAGTCAGAGAGAGACATCCATCCTTTCAGCCTCGCCCCTCCTCCACTGGTTACGGGCTACATTATCGATCCCGAACAGCTCCATTTCCTCTCTGTGTCCAAACTTATTAGATGCTCTGCTTTCACACAGCCCAGGCCTGATCCCTCCCCCTTCCTCTTTCCTTTGAAACCCACATTTTCCTCCCATTTGTCTTTGCCTTTCTTCATCCTCCATCGAGCTCTAACTCTATCTCTGTCATGCCGTTGTGTTTTTCATCCCTTTGTGTATTTTCCACCAATGTTCTTGTCTTATCTTAATCTGCACCCATTTCTGCTTATTTTTTCCCTCTCATTCTTCTATCCTCCATCTCTCTCTTCTTCTTGTCTTTACTTCTGCAAGCGCCAACACTGTCAATCTCCAGATCTGCTTTCTCCCTCTCTGTTGCTCTCCAGTTAATACTAAAATTAGACTGCAAACGATTTGCGTAGTTGGAGGGATCAATTGCCATTAATTGCCTTTGGGGAAGAGTAACTTTTGACAGGGTTGCAAGGGAGAGAGGGAGAATGCCATGGAAAAATTATGACTTTGCAGCTAACGTATGGTGACAGAATGGGCACAACTAATCACGATATGGAAAATATTACGTCCCCCCCCCCCCCCCCTCCGAACACTCTCCATAACACTTTCAAATATAAGATACATTTATTGGTTTAGAAGTGTTTTATAAGGGTGGAACACTTTTTAGATTACTGTTGATACATGCTGGCAGAATAAAAAATCTTGTCTGCCCTCATGCATTTTGAAGCATTTTGGTCACAGCATAGATAAACAACAGCAGACAGAAGCAGACAGATTCTTCTCTTGGTCTAAGATATATATGTCTCTATGTTTCTGCAGGCTCTCTACCCGAGCCCAGAGGAGGGCTGGCAGATCTACAGCTCGGCGCAGGACGCAGATGGGAAGTGTATCTGTACCGTGGTCGCACCGGCCCAGAACATGTGTAACCGCGACCCACGCAGCAGGCAACTTCGCCAGCTCATGGAGAAGGTGACAGCTGTCAATAACACACTCACTTTGAGACACGACTCTTTCCCACGCAGACACACAAACTGTCACACTGCACTGTTCTAGTGTCTGGCGCCGTCTGTCATATACAGGCTGCTGAAGTGAATAGTCTCACTTTCTTTACCCCACAGTTGGTCAGTCATGCAGACGAATATGACACCAGTCGGAAGACAGTTGTCATTGTTGGTTGAACTATTCTTTTTGAGCAACAGTGAATGAAGCATGCATTGCCTGGATAAGAGAAATGTCCCATACTTCCCCATGGAATTGGATTCATTGAGCCCTAGCTTTCTAATGTTTCTCTTATAAAAAATAAATCCATTAGATAGGATTTAAGAAAATTAACTGTTCTACAAATCAGTGGAGATCACAAATGCTTTGTTTGCACAGTTACACAGTAAATGCCGCGTGCAGTAAATCTGTTTACCCAGATTTGTGCTCAGTCTGTCTTTCTCTAAATGAAAAATATAAGTCAACAGGCTTTTTTTGTGTTTTGTTTGACAAGCAAATAAGTGTAATGTCAAAAAAAAAAACATGTACACACACAAAACCCTCAAGCCTGATACACTGTTTTAGCGACCAGACAATAAATCTATGTTTTATTTACATGGAGATGTACTGACCTACAGTGCAGTGCATGCAAATGTAATTCCCTGCTAGTGGCTAGTGCATAAATACAACCACACACACACACAGATGAGGGGTGAGAGTACAGGCAGTAGAAGAACTCTGCTTCAAAAAATGATCCACAGCTGCTTGTTGACTCCAGATATGCAAGTGCATTGATTGGCGGTTTGCAGGTTGGCATCTCTCCACTCTCAACCACTTGTCTTTTCTAAACTAAATAATAAAAACCTGAGAAATAATGTTTAACAGCTTTTACCTGCTTGATGGGCTGTGGCGGCTCATTCAGAGCAGAGATGTTTTTGGACGCTCAAACCCAGCGAATAGGTGAATAGAGGGTGGATCCACAAAGCGAGTAAAAGCCTGGGAGCAAAAAGGTAGAATAGAGTGGGTAAGACAGGAGGGGCTGACATTGATGTGGTCTTGTGAGGAGAGATGGTGGTAAATTGAGATGCTGAATAGGCTTTGAGGTCTTGATGGATCAATGAGACACCTGAATTCACATATTGCATTCATTCTCAGTGAAGTTTGCCTTTTCCCCTGACAGTCTCTGTCTGCTGCTGTTTCAAGCACACAGTCATACAGACAAAATCAACACTCATACACTTTAAAAGAAGCATATTTCAACATATTGTGGCTGACAAACACAAACTTAAAAAAGCTATTCAGAGAAAGTTGTGTCCATCTAGATATGTGAATGTATAGATGCACTATTATGTCTTTATAGTAATTATGGGAACAATACTTTGCATTCTATAAAGATACACATGTAAAGAATACAGTTCTTGCATGTTTTTAAAGGGATAGTTTGAATATATTGAAGTGGGGTTGTATGAGGTACTAGTCCACACCTACAGTGGATGGTCTTCTGCACGCCCCCACTTTAGAGAAGCTGGCAGCAGAACCGGCACGGAAGCTAAGTATGGCTTAGGACGGGGGCAGCATCAAAACATATTTTAGCCACCTTTTGGAAAATATAAATAAATAAAAAAACACCATCAGTTTAAGTGTACACTATATATAGAATATTTTCACCATCAGACAGCCCTGCATAAGTTGACAGCCGTTCTCTATGCTCTTGTAAGAGCCACCAGACTTCATAAACAAAAACAGTAATTTTACCTCCTATGGAGTTGCTTGTCTACCGCTGCCTCAATTGTTTAGTTTGTGTGTGTTATTTTGTTGCTCTGGTGTTTTAAAGGTTTTGAATTTACCGAAGTCAGACAATAACACAAATAAACTAAATGATCGAAGCAGCAGTAGACCGTCAATTCCTACTTTCTGAAAGGTAAAATTACTATTTACTGTTTACTTACAAGAGCATAGACCAGCTTCAGTTCGCCCCAGGGCTGTCTGACAGAATAGAAAGCAGTAAAAAATATTCTAAATATAGCTTACACTTAAACTGAAATAAATTTTATTTATGTTGGACATTTTTTTGGGGTTGCCTAAATACGTTTTTCTGCTGCCCCCATCCTCAGAGTTTCTTAGTTTAGCTTCAGTGCTGGTACTGCTCCCTGCTTCTTTAAACTGGGTTTGTGGCCACCTCCATCTACTGTCTGGTAATATAGTGACTGGTGAAGTACCTCAAACAACCAACCTTCAATAAATCTAAACTATCCCTTCAGGCATGCAGACTCAAAAGACAGCATTTTATGTATTCAATGATGGATCTTTGTGTATGCTTTCTAGTAATATCAGTGCTGCTCATGGAGCTCAAGCTGGTAGATTAAATACAGGTTGAATACATACAAGCAATACATACAGGTGCATCTCAATACATTAGAATACGATGGAAAAGTCAATTTCCAGTAGTTCAAGTCAAACCAACAAAGTATTGAGTCATATAGATGGACATACTTTTCAGAGGCCAACATTTCCATATTAAACACTCTTTTTAAAATTGGTCTTTTGTAAAATTAACATTTTTTTTGAGACATTGAATTTTAGGTCTTCATTATGAAGACATGAAATGTTTCATTCTGCGCGTAATGGATCTATATAATGTGTTATTTCCATTTTTTGAATTGAATAACTGACATAAATACACTTTCTTTGATATTCTAATTTATTGAATTGTACCTGCACATGCTTTGTTAGTGCACACACGTGTGTTGTCATTCTCAGGTTGATACTATAATATTCTCAGTTATTGTGTACTTAATTCGAGAGACATAATCAGCTGCTCATTGGTATTTTCTGCTCATTTTTCTTTTCACTTTCCACTAATGGAGTGACTTTGCAGAAAGAGAAACATACATTTTGGGTGGTTGAAGACATGAAATACAGCTGAAAATCAAGTGAAACCCATCTTCCAAAAGAAAACCTAAAATATAGAGCAATATATTAGAAAGCCCACAAATACTACTTAAGGCATATTATGTTATTTGTTTATCAAGTCTGTGTCAGAGAGGTGTAGATCTCTCTGGCATCCAGTTGTGTTACTGCATTGTATTGCATGTCAAAACAATACAATCAGTATACAAAGTAAGGTTTCAGAAATTACTGCAGAGTGAAATCATCTCCTCTGACACAGCCTCTGAATATCATCAGTTTTTCAAATATATTATTTACTGTCGGATTGGATTGAATTACACAGCGTGGGTGTTTATGTTATTGTGTCTACCCATCTGTACACTGCTTGTAAGACTCCAGTTATCAGAGCCAAGCGCTGCCGTCAAATACAGTCCACAGCCCAGCCTAATGAGGACACCTGGGGTCAACACTATTTGAGCTGCACACAAGTGAAAGCCACAAGTTAAAAGACTATGTGTCTGTGTGTATGTGCACATAATAGCATCACGCCCGCTGAGACATCCTCATTTGAACCCAGAGCATGTATGGGAATTATTTGAGCGGACCAGATCCACAAAGGCTCTCCCTGACACAGAAAGCCAAGGTTGCACTAACAATGTCAAAACCGCCCTCTGTTCAAAGAATGTAAAGTAGTCTTGTGGAAAAGCCTCAATTCAGCTTTCTGCAAGGGCAGACAAAACACCATCCAGGGCAGAGCTGACCGTGAAGATGGCGGTGTGAGAACGCTTACGCCGCAGACCTTAGAACACCTCATCCCCCTTTGACTTCTCTGTCCAACTGACTGAGTTGAGATGGGATAAAGTGAGATAGGAGGGCACTGTCAGCCATGCAAGCACACAAACAGATTTCAAGATTTGGTACAGAGTGAGTCATTACACAGGACACCTGCGACTGATTGGATTCTGAGAAGTATGAGCATCTTATGCAGCCAGAAGAAAGTGCCCGGTGTGTGTGTGTGTGTGTGTGTGTGTGTGGATCAGTTATCACGGTTCAGGGGAGGGAGCAGTCCCCACTGCCACCACAGCCCAGGAGTATGGTGACTCTGCATTTGTTTAGACTCCAGGCTGGTGGAACAGTTCACTCATACAAATCCCTCCAACTATTCCATCTGCAGTGGTGTCAAATAAGTTTTTAATTGGTAAAGTAAATATATTCTGACCAAACATTCCATGGCCAGTTCATGAAGCATGTGGGAGATGGGTTGGGTGTGCAAAACAGTAGGCTGCTCACTAAATAAGTGGGCTGTCAAAGTGTAGGCAAGCATTTGGTGCTAAACAGACTTTATGTCAAACTTTGACCTTTCAGTTGGGACTGTTTTTGTTTTTGTGAGGAGAGATTTGGATAATGCTCTCGGAGTTTCAGCGGTGCGTGTCTGTGTGGGCGGGTGTCTGTTTGTGTGGGTAGTTGGACATATGTACACGTGAGCCGCCTATATTCACCACAGCCATGCAACATTTGTCAATGTTCAGATCATTTCTGGCCAGTTCAGTGCAACGTGCAGGAGATGAGGGGGTGTATGAAACAGTAGGCTGGTTATGCAGCAACAGAGTGGGCTGTCAAAGCGTGAGCAAGCAAAGTACTTAGTAAAAATTAAACACAGTGCAAACTGAGAACAGAAATTCAATAAACACCTACTTGACACTGTTTTTGCACTTCCATGAGAAGAGAAAAGATTAGATTTTGTATGTATCCATTAACTTGTGTACACTATCTTAATGATCCTGGAAACCTGCTACCCTTTTTGTTTGATACCTGTGAGAGATAGGATATTTATATAATTTAACTGAGTACCTGTTGACTTTTATTGCATAATTTATGAATGTGTTGTGTATTTTGTTGGTATTATCCTGATACATTCTGGACAGCTGTGCTGCTTTTACAACATCCACACCTTTCATTTTAGTTATAGCCTATTTTTAGATCTGTTTATTTGCTATTGCTCACTAAAACTTGTCTTTATGATTATCTATAGACTTTAAAACAGCTGTGCTCATGTTCTATAAAACATACAGTGATTAGAATGTATTTATTTTGATTTTATTTTACATTTCAATGCACACACAACCCTACCATTGTCATTCACTGCAACATAATGGAAAATCTGTCCATAGTAAATTTGAGCAGATATTACATTTTCCCTTGTATGACTCCGAATATACAGATGACAAATTGCAATGGCTGCCTTGAGACAAATTGATTTTTCCATATCCGCTTATCTCTGGGGAGCTGCAAGGCATCCCAGCATGCACTGGGTGAAAGTTATGGAAATATCTTAGAGGTGCTGAGAGTTTGCTGACTGAGAAATCAACACCTGTGAGCAGATCAACTGACCTGATGGATAGGAGTACTTGAAAATTACTTACAGTTACTTTAAAGACACCCCCGGTAAAATGTGAAAAAAGGGTGGGGGGAAAAGGTCTTACTCTGAGGGGGGTTACAAAATAAATGGCAATAAATGTCAATGTAAAGGCCTGCACTGTGACACAACAACATGACACAGAGCCCTCATGTGCAAATTAACAACACATTTAGTTTCTATAGACATCAATTATTAATACACAACAGCCTTCACCAGAAATGAGGACAAAACACAGACAATTCAACAAAAATGGCAGAAAATATATAAAAGTCAACATTTTATGCATTAATGTAATGACTAACATCAATAAGCCATATACAGAAAAACAGCATTGCACGTCTTACAGAATCAACAGCAGAATAAAGCATCACCAAAGCAGACAACACAGAGATGAAAGCAATATAAACTGCACAGCCAGTGCAGATACAAACCATAGACTGTATGATACAAACACGAGCAACAGAGAGCGTGCACACGTACTGCACACCGCGGTGCGCGTACACGTGACACTACGTTTCTAGGCAACATTGAAGTACATTGAGTTACAGTAAGTGAGTTTTCTTAATGTACTCACGGATCTGAAGGGCATTCTGCGAGTCCCGTGCGTCGTAAAATTTTCCTCAGTCTGCTCCAGGTCCAACCTGTTAGCATCTCAGATCAAAAATAATCCAGTCCACTCAGGCTCTCTGGTTCCACAGTGCTCCTCAGTGTTTTCAAACACTTTAGGCTGAACGACTCAGTTATCACATCATGACAGGGTTATTGTCCAAAATAACATAAATGTCTCAAACACCTCACATGAGGTAAAATATCCGCAGTGAACGCAGATATCACCTGGAGGGCCCACCATTAGCATGTAGCCACACCCAGCATGCACCTGTACACAACATCACGATTTGGATCCTTACCGGGTGGTGCATTACCGCGTTAATTGATTGGGGCAACTAGATTCAACTCTTTTTTTTAACCATGCCAAAGTACTATAATGCTAACTATAATCGTATTCAGTGTACAGCTGAAAATATTAATTTATTATTTTTAATTCTAATTTCACTTGAAACATATGTTCATTTTGCAATAAAGTTAAATTAAATGAGAAATTACAAATGTTTTATCTATTTATTTCACACCATAATATATAAAAAAAGGCTTTACCCTGTGGTTATTTCATATTATATTTATATTCATTGAATTATCAGAAAACTACAACCCTGATTTGAAGTTGTCTAAAACATGAATGTAACAGAATGTGATAATTTGCTAAATCTGACATATATATTCTATTGAAGAAACAATGTCATCATATTAACGTTTTACACTAATGAACTTTTGTTTTTGTAAATATAAACTCAGAATTCTGTATTTTATGCATTCTGTTTTTAGATACGTTTTGTACAGTGTCCCACCTTTTTCAAAATCTGGGTTGTATATTGTGATATTTATCATTATTGAGTTATGAAATGATCAATACCAGTTCAATTAATTGCAAGCTAGAGCTGCATATCTGATGAGGAGTGGATGATTGTGTAAAAGTCAATCTTATCAAAAGTCAAAATTTAACTAACTAAAGAATATCCTGTCTTTGTGTGTGGGGATGTGTTGGTGTGTGTGCATGTGCAACAGGTTCAGAACATTAGCCAGTCAATGGAGGTTTTGGACCTGCGAACCTACAGAGATCTACAGTATGTAAGGAACACCGAGAACCTAATGAAAGTGGTGGATGGAAAGCTGAAGGTGGCCTCTGAAAATCCCCGCAATCTCAATCCAAAGGGCTTTCAGGTAATTGGCTGTCTGTCACCTCCTGTACAGCGTTGCATGTGTGTATTATTCTCAAGTGAATGCAGATACTATTAGATGTGGCATTGCTCTCCATGTGCACACAAACTTTGCCTGATTCATTGCAATCTCTTTCGCTCTTCACAGACAATAAAATTTTGTATGACTCTCGATAGACTGCCGCATAGGTACACAAATTCAATTCGAAAACTATCTTTGAGTCACTGAGTCATGCGCAGAGGAAATTTGAGCAAATTCACATGCTCTTGAATTATTAAACACCTGGACCTAGAAGAGGAGTGTTTTTTTCTATATTCCTCTCTTTACATCCTTTTCCCTCTCTCTCTCTCTCTCTCTCTCTCTCTTCTCACTCAGCCTTTCTCCCTCTATATACTTAACATTCTGGTGTCTGCTCTTAGATAACAGGCACATATATTCACATTTATCTCTACCTTATCTTTCGACAAGCTAAGGCTCAGCTGCCATTATCAGCAGGCCCTTTTGTCTTCCTGTCACCATGCTGTCTTGCCCAGGCTTTCTCCACATTTCTCACACCCTTACAGATATTAGATGGACCATAAAATAGTTTGATTAAAAGATGCCTTGATAAATGTTAAGTGTGCTTTACTGCTGGGACCCGACTTCAGCACAGCGGCGAGCATGAATGGCTGTGTTTTGCTTTCAGTGTGTTTTATGAAAGCGGGTCTGTTGGAGGTAATGAACATGTTTGTGAAATTAGCCAATTCTTTAGTGAAGCCTGAGATGACTAGAATATGCAGAATTGTGTGCATTATATCCCAGGACTTGTCTGAATGCAAATCTGCAATCCAATAAAGAGAAAAAATGTCTTAAAAAAAGAAGCAGGATTTGACCAGAGCAGGTTGGCTGATGAATGCGTGCAGCTCAAAGTTGCCAATGGCAGAGCGTGGGAGATTAACGAGACCGAATTTTCGCGGCTTGAAAAGGGGAAAATGAGATTTATGATGTGGCGCCACAGGGCTGAGAGCTGCTCTATCACCAGATTTACGATAAACCTTAACAAGGAGGAAACAGCCCCTCCTGTGGCGGCCACACTTTATTGATACACCTATTTCTCTCTTGAGCCTTCTACCTTCCAAGCAGGCAGCCTGGCTCTCCTGCTGCTTCTTGCACTCCTATCTAAGGACACATTGTTCTTTTCACTTCTAAACACATGAGTCACAGACCAAGTTTACACCCAGCAGCATCATGCTCCTTCCTGTAGGTGAAAATCACCCGAACCTGCTGAGACAGTGAACAGATGTGCTGTTGGCTGAATGGAAAATAATGTGTTAGTTCAGTAATCCAGACGAAGGATTGGAAATGGAAATAAATCTACTTATAGGGCAAACTAAGAAGCCCACACAAGTCAAACAAGTGGGTGGAGACTTGATCAATACAGAAAAAAACAGGCAACGAAGAAAATAGTAAATTGTTTAATTATAAAGGGCATACATTTTAAATGGACAGGTCAGATTTTTTTAAGTGGGGTTGTATTAGTTACTTATAGTCTGTGTATTACCTACAGTAGTTGGCGGTCAGCACACCCACAGTTTGGAGAAGCAGACAAGAACAGCACAGAAGCAAAGTAAAATAGTGTTGCCACCTAAAAATAAAAATAAAAATCCATTAATGTGTATGCTATGCTGTATTATGCTGTTTTTGGGTGGGCCTTTTTATAGGGAGCTAAAATACATTTTGCTGCTGCCACCCACAGCAGTACATAGCTTAGCTTCTGTGCTGGTAGCTCCATCAGCTTCTCCAAACTGGGGGCGTGCTGACCGTCATCTACTGTAGGTATACACTGACTTTGGAGTACCATTTTCATACGATGCACTTACGAAAATCAGAAGTATTCCTTTATAAGAGAAAGCGATGTGTACAGTAATCTAAGACATAAGAGTAATATCCGCGTGTTTACCAAGATGATTAATGATGCCTTGGTGTAGTTGTCCTATGAATCTTATGAAGAATCCATGCTTCAAGATGTTGAACAGATGAACCAGCATCCAGCTTTAATATGAGCTCAATCTTCAGATGCAACAACTGAAGATTGAAGGGCCTCTGCACACCGCTGTACTGACTGCTATAGCCGAACTCATCCCCTATCCTTTATTCTCGCAGGGTTCAATCTTCTCCATCCCCTTTTTGCTTTTCCACGTGTCTTCTCTGTGATTACTATTTTTAGGAGTTGAAAGACAAGGTGACCCAGCTGCTCCCCCTGCTGCCAGTGCTGGAACAGTACAAGACAGATGCCAAGATGATCCTGCGCCTTCGGGAGGAGGTGAGGAATCTGTCCTTGGTGCTGATGGCCATCCAAGAAGAAATGGGGGCCTATGATTATGAGGAGCTGCGCCAGAGAGTCCTGCTTCTGGAGACCAGGCTCCACTCCTGCATGCAGAAACTAGGTATAAGATATATGGAAATGGGTGGGCCTGCGTGTGTGGGTAGTTATTAAATGTTTAATTTGAAGTTCATTCTTAAATATTATTGTAGTTAGAGGTTGGACAATAGCAAAGCAGAAAGGCATTAATGATTAAATTAAGATCATCAGTGGTCAGAGGTCTGTTGTACAATGGAAACAATTCCAATTTCTTCAGTGTTGGGATTATCTGCATAAATTAAAAAGAAAATGGCCTAAAAAGCCCGAATGAATAATTGATCGTGTTTTCATGCATTGTGTTAGCTTAAACTGATGATTTTACAAAATCCCACATACATAAACTGATGACTTAACAGGAAAAGACTGCAGTTGAAGTTTAGCCTTTAGGTCATTAGTGTTTTGTTATTGGCTTACATTGGCTTTAAGCATTTGCATAAAGCAAAAGACTTCAAGCAGAGAGATAATAACTAGAAATATTAATGACTTACTTAAATATATATATTTATTTCTAGAAAACTCTTATGATATCCTTTACAAAACTGGGTTAACAAATGCAGAGAAAAGGAAACCAAGACAGTAATGGACACAGAAATCTTGTTTGTATTTTCCCTCTAAGTTATGAATTAATAACTTTAACCTCATGTTATGTCACTCTGACATGTTTTTGATGCAATTACACCTTTGTTACCCGCAACCCAAATTGCAAATTCAGATATCTATCAGAAAAAAACCTTCTATGTTCTGTTAGATGCAAAATGTATGGCTGTGGAGAGTGTCATCCGCAAAAAGTTTAAAAAAAGTAATATGGTTTGACAGATGTGCACAAACTTAATCTAATCAACCATGTAATGGTGTGAACATTTTACTTTGTGTTACTTGTGTGAGTTTGACAACAGGATGAAATTTGTGGGGGTTTTTTTCAAAAGATGGAGCGGTGTAAAAAACGCCGTTATTTCTTTCAACCATGGTCGAAATAACCTCTATTGCTGCTTTGTACCTGTTGTGCAAGTCCCAGACACATCAATAAACCAAGCATCATAATGTCTGGGTCATAACATCACGTGGAGTTGTACATAGCTCGTATAGTGTGTATTTGTCCTACTTAAAAACGTACTAATAACAAACATATGAATGGCGTCTTACCTCGTTCTCTTCTTTGACCTCCAGGCTGTGGAAAGCTGACTGGTGTCAGTAATCCCATCACAGTGCGTGCATCAGGGTCAAGGTTTGGCTCCTGGATGACTGATACCATGATCCCCAGCTCAGACAACAGAGTAAGTCCCTTTTTGTGTATGCCCACCCTTTAATCCCTGCTCTCAACGTTATACCTCGTAGTTCAACAAACACAGAGGATAAAGTAGAGCCAAAGTCATTGTCAGAAAACTAGTGCAGCTGCTCGATGGAAAAAAAATCTCTCTCACAGCAACACTGCCACGAGACTTCCGTGACTGATTGACTATTTTGCCTGAGTAGGACTTCTCGTGAGCTCTGGAGGAGGAGAGATGGAGAGAGAAATGGGAATGCAAAGCTGAGTCACTGATGGATAGCATCCCTTTTCCTTCTCCCTGTCTACCTCTGTCACCGCAACTCCAGCTGATTGATCACTTCATCATCACTAGAGAAATGAATGAGTTGTTTGGGCAAAAGTTTTCTAAATCGCCTAGGTAATTACCAGGAGTGTGCGGAGATGCTCTGGACCCAGATGATATAGTAATGGCTTCAGCTGATTAGAGGTGACATGTGGTTTCATTTGGGCAGGTACATGGTAAGAAGCAGGTGGAAAAAGACAAGTGAGGAGGAAAATGAAGAGGAATTGTGGTGCCTGGTGAATGGGGGGAAATGGTGGTGGAGAAGTGGAAGACTGGATTATTAGCTATTTGCAGCAGAGAATGGAAACTGATGAAGTTTAAGAGGAGAGATGACGATGGCCTTTTTCATCCCCACCCTGAATCATAGCAGGCTAGATAGATACTGCCAACAGAGAAGGTCAGTTTCTGTGATTGAATGCCCTGATCTTTGTTTTTAATCACCTTACTTGCTGAGATCACATTAGACTCTTTAGATTTATCATTGATTGTATTAATAGCCAACTACATCAACAATATTACATTAAAACCTGCACCAATCATGATAACAATATTTGGGGAAGTGTCATTGAGGAGTCAATCAGAAAGAATACTTTGTTTAAATGTGTTAGAGCTTCAGCCTGGCTCAGCTCGAGGCACTCATTTTGCAAGCACAGGAGAAACAATGCTTAATGCTCCATAATCTCCCCTTCTCTATAATTTAGCTGCTGCACCTTACCTCCTCTGACTCCTCCTATGAACTACCCTCTCCACCACTGGAATTGCCATTGAAGGAAATTGGCTATTCCACGCCTGGGAAGCAAAGTGGGAAATTGATAAAAGAGGAGAAAAACGATGGGTGGAGCAAGAGAGCAATAAGACCCAAATCTTGGTAAAGCTGTCCTTGATATGTTAAGGACAAAATAAATATCCAAGCCAACTGCAGTTTAATTGAATCAATTAAAAGCTGAACTGTACCTCGGCGGAAACATTGAGGGAATGAGACAGAGCCAGAGAGGGGCCATGTCAGTGGAGAGATCCGCTGAGAGCGCTTGAGGAAAAAGATAGAGCTGCTAAATGCATTGATTTTCTGTAAATGTGGACTGGAAAGGCCAAGGAGCACAAGCAGTGGTTGACTGCAAAGCACAAGCAACGTCTTCACTCCTCTAGATCGATACTCTTACACACACATTCTAGTATGCACATGAAGCCATAGACTCAAACAAGTAGGAATTCACCAAATGCACACAACACACTTACTGTGCTCAGTAAGTCGCCACCGGCTGTAATGAAACATTGTTCACACTGTTCTTGTTAAAAGTGTGTCAGGTATAACAATATTCTCCTGTAACCTTTAGATCTCCTCATTATCTCATGTAGTTGATCTTCTCTTCCTAGTGGGATTCATTTTTCTTCTCTCCACAGGTTTGGTCCATGGATGGTTACTTCAAGGGACGTCGTGTCTTGGAATACCGCACAATGAATGATTTCATGAAGGGCCAGAACTTTGTGCAGCACTTGCTGCCTCATCCCTGGGCAGGCACTGGTCACGTGGTCTACAACGGCTCACTGTACTACAACAAGTACCAGAGCAACATCATCATCAAGTACCACTTCCGTTCTCGAAGTGTGCTGGTGCAGCGCAGCCTGAGTGGGGCCGGTTATAACAACACCTTTCCCTACTCCTGGGGTGGCTCCTCTGATATCGACCTGATGGCGGATGAGAATGGCCTGTGGGCCGTTTACACCACCATCCCCAATGCTGGGAACATTGTCATCAGCCGCCTGGAGCCCCAGAGTCTGGAAGTGCAGCAGACTTGGGACACAGGCTTTCCCAAGCGCAGCGCTGGAGAGTCTTTCATGATCTGCGGTACACTTTATGTCACCAACTCCCACCTGGCTGGTGCCAAGATCTACTTTGCCTACTACACCAACACATCAAGCTATGAGTATACAGACATCCCCTTCCACAATCAATACTCCCACATCTCCATGATGGACTACAACCCCAGAGAGAGGGTCCTGTACACTTGGAACAACGGGCACCAGGTGCTCTACAATGTCACACTGTTCCAGGTTATTAAGACTTCTGGGGACTGAGAGCCCTCAGACTGACTCACTCAAATAATGCTGTGATCATTGTTAGGGGAGGGGCAAAAGAGCTGGGTGGAGGTGGGTAGGGTTGTGGGTGGTGTGGGTTGGGGGCTTAAGTGTATGGGCATAGGCTTGGATTTTTTTTTAAGAATTTCAATCTTCATAGAGTGCTATTATTCACATTCTCAAAAAACAGTCCGGCAGCAAGGTCGGTAAAGATAAAAAGACTGAGCGCTTCTCTTTTTTTTCCTGTGATGAGTAAGCATGGTTCTTTTTATTTGTGATGAGAAATAAATATAAATCTTTACCATTTATGACTCTGTATTTCATTGCCACTTTCATTTCAAGTAGAGCTTGAGTGTATATTGGAGGGTTGAACAACAAAGGAGAAGAAACAACAAGAAACTCTCTTTGTTGTCATAAAAACATGCTTCAATGCTTGTGTGTATTTGCAAGATGGGTGCTTATCAAAAGGTATAAATAGATGTAGAATATTAGTATTTCTTTTGAAATCATGAGTCGTCTTCTTTCTGGATCTGATGGATGTGCACAGAGGCAATTTCAGCATTTTTAAAAATGAAGTACTGGGAGAACCATGAACCAGTATTTGTACAGCAGCTTATTAAGATCTATTTATGTTTTGTGAATATACACTCTGAATTCTATGATTCATTCTGTCTATCAGCATAACTTTAATTTCGGTTGTATAAAGAACAACAAAGTCCAATTAGGAAGTTTGGGAGGGATAGTGGATAGGTCAAATAAATACAGGACTTTTACCAAGGAGCCTGCTGTTCTTGTTCCATAGTAAAACAAAAGTCAAAAGTTCCTTGTCTCCCCTTTAGACGTTTCCTTGGACGAAGTATTTAGTCTTTGTTGTAAACTGAAGTCAAGCTAAGATAGGGAATGTGTTTGGAATACATTTGAGCTGTCTGAATCTAAAATACAATTTATAAAATGTGCTAAATGGCATAATTTTAAAATAATTAAATGGAATAATTGTATCTATCTTGCTGATACTGAGTGGCTTTTACCACCACGGCTGAATCATAAAGTAATGAGATGACAGCATGTGAATACTGACAAGTCAATCTCCAGGGCTGCATTAAACCATACCTTTGAAACATTTCATCTAATTTTTTTTCCATCTACAAAGAGCCAGGGCATAGGGTTCTGTGTAATAAACCAGCATGCTTCCATATACTCAGACAGTGTTAAATTTAACTGCCATAGCCACGGCTTACATTTCATGTTTCAAGGTGAATTGAAAATGAAAGCAAGGCATCTGGTAAAAGGAGCAGTTGTTGCAGCAGAGGGGTCGAGAAGCACAAACAGGGAAGGAGAGACGAAATGTAAAAGGAACTCTAAGAGCATTTATATTTGAGCAGAGAAATGATGCTTCACAGTTACTGTTGCATGTGAAGCTTCAATCTGTTTTAATCTTGTTAGTCGCACAGCTGCTCTTAGGTGCTTTCTGCAGAGAAATGTTCAAACAGCGGGACGATGCTCACATGAAAGTCTCTAACCTTTATTGCATCTTTTATTTACTACCCCAAATAATTCTGAAGCCACACTGGCAGACTCTGCTGTATGGGGGGGGGGGGGGGGGGGTTCGGCAAAAAGACCACATCCCACTGTGGCAACATTTTATATGTTTTATTTATAAGACTTTTGAGGGTGCATCCATTTTTTCTTGCACACTTTGTTGTGGACAAAGAAGACATACAAGAAAATAGAAGGTTCCACTTTCCGTTCCCTGCGTAACCATGGTGATCCTATTCATCCTCGGTGACCTTTCTGTCAATAAAAGTGCTGTGCTGAAGAGAACCCTGACGAGTTCAGACACAGGAGTGGCTGACATTTAAAGCACAATATGATACACAACAATACAGCACACACAACAGTGTCAGCCAGAAAGAGTAAAGTACACTGAAAAGAAAAAAGAAAAGTTTTGGAGAAACAATGATGTAATCAGTTGCCAAAGAAACTGATAAATGGATGATAAATTGCAGTTTCACATAAACATAGAGATGTGAGTGGAAGTCTCATGGTCTAACACAGCATCTTCTCTCTGCTCTCCCACAGTATAAAAAATAAATAAAAGGTGGATTGGACTGCCCAGTCAGCTGCTAAGAAAATAGCACAGCCTTTCCTGATTGTGCAGGCAATTATAAAACGGGGCAGAAGGTTACTTATTGTAAAAAGAACCATTGCACAGATCATCTTTTATTAAAGTATGAAGCTGACAGTTCCAACAATACACAAGAGGTATTTAATGTTAAGCATGGCTGGTTAAAATGGACCTCCACTTTCCAGGCAACAAACTTATCCTGTTAACGCAGAGCAGGGGAGGAAATAATGACTGCACACAGATAATGCAATCTGTATGATCAAACAAATGGAAAAATAAATTCAGCAGACTACAAAGATGTATTCATGTGAGAAATATGAAAGGAATAACTATCCATTCATGTTCATATCCTACTTACTTGAGACCTGCAACTAAACGGGCTCCATAATAGACACAAATAGAACTATGCACAATTTTAATGCAGGGGGAACCAAACACATTTAGTTATTACAGAAAAATAAATCTATAAATTATTGCCATTTTTCTATTCAGTAATGTTTTTTCTTGCAAGTTCATATGTAGCTCAGAGTAATGGGAAAAATACAAAAAATACCATGCTATTACCAAGTAGTGCAAAAATAAAAACAACATGTTCTGTTGACATGTTTTTTTTTAATCAAAAAAATCAATTACTGCGAGTGTTTGCTGCCAGCAGTATAACCATTGCCTCCAGCACTTGTGAGGCAAACATTAGCTCCACTGAGTGTGCTGTTGTGCCAACTAATGCTCAGAGCCAAGGGCCAGTAAGTGAAGTGATAATAACGATAAAAATCGGGGGCATGACGAACGACATCAAATCATTATGGGTGGCCCCATTTGAGTATTGTATCATCGTATCTGTGTCAGGATAGATCGTCTCCAGTTAAGGCCCACTTGTCAGTGCACAACCCGTGCTTTGGAGCAACAGCACTTACATGTCTTCTTTGCTCAACGTCATCCTTAGGGTAAGAGGAAAAGTGGATTGAAAATGGCAAAGGTTGTGATTCAGGGGGCCTTAAATCACTGAGCTGGGTCAGAGTGTGTAAATCTCTTAAAGCAAAGAGTTACACATAGTGGAGATGTGTCTTCTCTCCGGTCCTTCAGCTTCCTCCCACAGTCCAAAGACATGCAGCTCATGTTAAACTAATAACTCTACATGTCCCATAGGTGTGACTGAGAGCTGGGGTTGGCTCCAGCCCCCCGCTACCCGAGGTCACATAAGCGGGTAAGGATGAATGAAATGTATCTGCAAAACTGCCCAGTGCAACAGACTGCAGGCTTGTCTGTAACTCAGAGCCCTTGCTTGTAGTTTTCATAGACAGTCTCTAAAAAAAAGACATAAAAATGCAAATTCTAGATTCTTAAAAATATTGCTCAGCATTTGGGTCGTAAGCTTGGACATAGCAACAAAAAACACAAATATAAGGAAGTGAAACTAGGCGGCAATCTCCGTGTCTGAGCATGGAGGCCAACCAGGAAGTGCCTTATGCCTGCAATCCACCGAAAATTCCAGTAGGGGGTGCTAAGTTTGGCTGTAAAAAGTTCTCACTTGATTTATTACCTCAGAAAAAATTTTCAGGATAACACTATGGTGTGAATTGATCTTCAAGGAGTCACTGCTCAGTTTTCTGAGGTAAGTAACATACATTTTGTTTTTGTTTTTTGCCAGCCAAAACTAACATCCCAGTTAATGCTCCAGTTAATGCTAACATGAATTAGCAGCGGCTTCTCTCAGTCGGGTTGAGGTGTAGAGAGGCTGTAGTCAGTGATCAGATCCCTCTCCTCCTCCACAGTCCAAATATGGTCTGCTCCCCATATCGGAAACAAGATGGCGACGCAAGATGGCGACGAGTTTAATGCTGAACTCGAGTCCACAAACCAATGGGTGACGTCACAGTCACTACGTCCATTATTTATATACAGTCTATGGGTGAAACACAAAGCATACAAAGTTTGTTTCAAAACAGAAGTGAATGTGGGGTTGGCTTTCATCTGTCAGTGACAGGGTCAGGGGTGAGTTACTTTGGGGTCACTGAGCTGTGAAGAAGGAGTCAACTTTGAATTTTGTGTTTACAAACCATAACAGACAAATCCGACTCATGGTCCTTCTCAATCAGGGACTAGGGCAAAGGCACTATTTAGTACGAGACAGTCATATCAGCACTGTTGACTGAGAGGACAAATGAAAAGTTTGGAGTAAAACTCAATATGATGCAACTACAAAACAGTTGCTAATGAGACAGCAATGATTAGTTATTGGTTTTATGCCACCTAGTACCTGACTAATGTTCAAACCCACTGGAACAACACTGAATGGTAAAAAGTGGAGTAGAAAAGTCTAAATGTCCATCTTAAAGTTTTAAATAATGATGCTATCACTGAGGGGGAAAAATTGCAGTGGCTCAAATCTAGTGAACTAAATGAGCAATTCAAATCAAGATTAAAAGTTGGCAGTATCACAGATTATCAACAATTTCAGTTAGTCAGAGGATGGAACATGATGTGTAATTTCTTTGGTACAAAGGAGAATATAATAATAGAGGAAATTAATTTGGCATCTAGAGACAGGTGTAGTCAAACACACACACACACACACACACACACACACACACTGTAAAGCATATTACAATGACTGCAATTAGTAATTCAGACCATGTGTATCCAAGTTCTTGTTGCCAAGACATAAGCAATCTTTTTCACTTAGTTCACCACAATTGCAGAGAGTAGTTGACAGGCAATAAATATCTATTCTTGGCAAACAGCATGCTGTAGCACACACAATATAACTCTACTGCATAACATAGTATAAAGCAGTGAAGTAGAAGTTTAGAGCTAAGCTGTTTGTCATGCTTGGTCAACGTGGAGGAAACTGCAACTAGTTTACCTTGAAAGACCCTCAGCCATTTCTTCACTTAAATTTTTCATTGGTGTAGGGGTCAGCGGTGACTTTCCCGGAACATTTCCTAATGCAGAGTTGTACATGTCCCTGGGGAAAACAAAAGAACCAACTTAAAATATAAAGCTGGCCTGAATAATAAGCAACCAATACAGAATTTTTATTTGGAGGATGTATTAACCTACAGATATCTCTCAGCATGAACAGCCTGCATTAATGCAGAGCCAAAATCCAAAAGGAACAATAGACCAGTGAGCAGCACTGGCGGCATGATTTTTGCTAAAAGTGGCAATACCCATGCATTCTCACTTGCACTTGATCTGATTGGGGGCATGTATGGCAGAGATAGAACTGGTTTGATAGAGTGCACAGGGGTGAGCTTCATAGGCAGGAGCAGAGATGGAGACAGCAACTGAAGAATTAAGAAGCAAATGCAGTTCCAACTTTAGTCATGCAGCCGTCCCCCGGATGAGAGGTTTGTTCTGATGGATATACAATCATCTGTGTTTGGAGCCAGTCCTGAGATACTCTGATAATCTGAATACTTGATTCAGTTATGTGCAGAGTACATTTGCTTTCTGTCCCTTCAATTCATAGTTACAACTAAGACAGCCAAGCTCACAATTGGTCCGGCTCTTGTTCCACACTGCAATCAGGTACTGGGCTTTTGAAATGTAATTGAAAATTAAATTAAATAAATGATTAAATTTGATTTGATTAACTTCCAACATTAATGAAAAAAAGATAATTGAGATACAGTCATAATTGTGCCACTCCATTTCACAATGATGAATTTATTTCTGTTTATTTTTATTAAGTAGTTTTCAGGTTGTGGAAGTTCCCTAATGATACAATCTAGTTTTTATTATTTATTTTTATATATTTTTATTCAAATGTGTATTTTCGGCGATGTTTATTTGTTTTTCCAGTTGAATTGTATTTAAAGCTCAAGAACATCACCAGTTCAAAATACTTCTTTATCAGTTCAATAAATGGATGATGTTTCCAAAGTTGATGAGTCGTAATTTCGATCTCCATATTAACCAAAATGAGTGTGATTATGATTTTTCCCGAACAGGTCAGCCCTACTGCTAGCGTATTGTTTTCTTTACTGCACCATTCTTAATCAGCTCCCTCATTAATCATACCCTCAGCAACGCTTGGAACAACACCTCCTCGGATTCACAATAAACAAACTCTTTCTCTTCTCTTTTGCCCCTGGAGGTGACACAGAAGCACTTTCCTCATGATTAAACATAACTCACACTCGCTCTCCTTATTTCTCCCACACGTTTTTATATTCATGTTTGAACTCAAAAAGGATGCAAAGGTTCCACGGTATGGAGATGGAATAACGGGTTAGCTAGAGAGAAGGCAATTTTACTCCACTTAACTCCTCAGAGAACCATACTCATTAATTGGCTCTTTAATTGTGTTTTGAGCTTTCATTGATTCAGCATTCGCATCCCTAATCTCATTAGGTGCTGTTTTGTGAAGGACAGTAAAGTAAAATCATTCTGGGCCACAACCATGGGTGATTCAGTTTTATAACCCTGATGTCCTGACATCGCACACCTCGCAGAGGCAGTAAAGATTTACCATGAAACATTGAACTGCAGGCTCTCCTGGATCCCTCATTTCTTTCTGTAATTACAGTTAGATGCTTCTGGAGAGAAGAGATGATGGTTTAGCTCTGGTACGCTGCTTGTGAGGACGGGTCAGGATGCCTAAATACAAACAACGATACAGCTGCAGGCAGAGAGTCAAATAAGTGCAATGAGTCAATATTACTGGTAATTACTTTTAGAAAAAAAATACTGAGAAAAAGAAATTAATCATGTTTCAGCACCTACTGAGAAATGCTGAGAAATCTATGCCTTGGAAGTAGATAAAAGACTTTAAATGAAAAATCGGGTTGTCAATCAAGCTTTATCATCCCTCACAGCAGATTTTACAATATAAGCGTTTTTATTGTTGCACCTGTGCTGCTAAATGCAGCAAAAGCAAAAGCAGAATCATTTTTCATTCCCACTAAATTGGGGTGCAGAGCTGTAATGCAGGGTTCCCAACCATTTCCTGAAAGGTTCGGTACATTAAATTCAGAACATTAATACAGCAGTAAACAACAATTTATTATGTAAAAATACACTGGAGTAATGGCATCCTGATCATAAGATGAAGTCACACAATCCAAGATTCTCTGTGATTTGTTGTTGTAGTAATGTCCAGGACCTCCTGACCCATGGTGTTGTCTCTGGTTCCACCTCAGGTTAGCTATTAGCACTGTTAGCTTTGCCTGCACTGTTGCTATTTTTAGCCTTATTTATATACAGTCTATGTTTTTAGCACTGTTCAAGCTGTTAGCACCTGCTAGCCGCCACTTCAGCCATGGCTACATTGAGAACCATATGCAGGCAATCGATAAACTGTACAATTAACTGAAATATTGAATGCAATAACTGCAGTGTGTTTGTTCAGGCTTCTTCTTTGAAATAATGTAGGTCTACTGGGGGTTTTCTTCCCTGGCCAATGATCTATTGGCTCTATGTCGTCTAATGGAGGATGAGGCTGGAGGGGGGCTCTGTGAATAAAGCCTGTGTTCAGGTCTTCTCCGTTTCATTTTGTTTTCTTCACATAAATTAATGAAATGCTGAGGTTTTAGGTCAGACATAGATGTTTTCTGTGAGATGTAGTGAAAATACATTTCTGATGGGAACTTACTGGAAAAGTTTTTCATTAAGTTTGACCAGAAAAATTGGTCCTTCCCACACAACTCTGAGAACTAATCAAAAAATAATTTTAGGCATGTCAAGCCCATGAAGACTGCACAAAAATGTAACAGGTTTGAAAAAAATGTTTCAAGGCAGAAAACCTAGACTAATGGGAAGAAGTATGATAAATATGTTGCATTAGCTTAAATGCTAAGAGAATTATTAAAGCTCACTGTCAGACCAATGGGGTACTTCAGTATGTATTTTTTCACATTAGACAATTAAGTGAGGAGGCTGAAGGCCCAGCAGTAATGACAGTATGTTATTAAACTCAAAAATGGTCAGTCAGTGCTGATAAAAATGTGACAACATATAATATAAAAGAAGAAGAAAATTATTTCTTTTAAAGATGGAGCAGTTACAATCCTTTCCATGCAAACTCCTTTCAGCCCTTCTTGCTCAAATGACTCGCACCTTTTTGCAAAGTAAATGCATTCATTTGCAAAAAGGGCAAGCCAGCTTTAAATTGGCATCAATCACACTTCCTCCAAACCTACCACTTAGTGATTTGTTCTTTTTCCTTTCTCTTAGTGCATTTCAGCCTAGGCCATTTTCTTGAGAGTTAATTGCACCATTTGCATACAGTTAGCAGTTATGTTATCAGGAATTTCTCTTCTCTGGATGCTTCCTGCACAAATAAGAGCTGGAAACATGCGGCCACCCAAACCTCTAATTCACAGTAGAGGATAACTGACCTGAGGAAAGTAATGAGTAGTGGCTGCTTGGCTTTGCAAAAATGAGGTTGATCGTCTGTGATGGACAATTTGCACTGCATGAGATTTATCGTGAATGTGAATGTGTGACATCAGTCTTGTCATTCCCCTTGAAGCATATATTTCAAGGAAAATGTACTATGTGAAATAAATTGTGTGAGACACGAGGCATTATCATTCCCCTTCAACTGATGTTATGATGATGAGGACAATCAAGCTCATACATCTTGAGGCAGAAGACTCTAGAGAATCAGCGCTGCATTTGAGGTTGTTATGTTAATGACAAGGATATTTCTCAAGTTCAAACTGTTTGAATGGGATCTTCACAAGCAATGAATTTGCTTGTGGTAAAACTTACAGAACCGCCCAGAGGGTCAGAGTGGAATTTTTTTTAACTTCTTTTTGCATTAGCTCACAATAGTGCTACCTTCTTGTCTGATCCACAGGAGGAGTTCATGTGTTGGTCCACTGCAGATAAAGAAAAGAGAGATGGTGTGACACTTAATGCTTTTATTTCTCATTGCTTCCTTTGAAAGGCTGAGATCTGACAACATATAGCCACTGGCTGTGAGCAAAGCTGCTCTGCTTGGCTGGGGTGTATTTGGTTATTGGTCAGTTGTATTTGTGGTTTAATCTGGTCGAATGGATATAGCTACTATAGGTGTACTGTACTCTTACCACTTATATTAACAAAAAAGAAATCCTCATTAAGCCACATAGGAACTAAATCTTGTGGTGCTTATATCAGATATGACAGATGTTGCTGCTGTTCAGGAGTAAAGCCGCTTCAATTTCAATGCTCAGCCAGCACAGCCATGGCAATTCACTGCACGCACACAATTCCATGTCACACCCATTATAAACAAATGTGTCAAAGCCATAATCATAACAACCAAAGACGCAGACAAAACTACAGTAACAGCAAAGGCCACAGTTATGTTATCCCATGGCTATAGTTATGACTGCAGCTCAAGCCGGTCTCAATCAGCCCCAGCAGCAGTCAGTGACAAAGCAAGGTTAACTAGCCCCGGTCGTCATCCATCTTTTTACAGTGACACAGCCTCATACATAATACTACAACCCCATTTCCAGTGAACTGTGTTTTATTTACAAATACACCTTTTGTTAATTTTATACTTGGGTTTGTATACAGCCCATCCCTAGTGTTGATGTAGTATACAGAGCGACAAAGTCCGCGTAGTGAGGTGGTTGGAGTAGATGCAGTGGTTTAAAAAGACTTTCACCTGAGACAGGTGTTCATATTTTGATTTTAGTTAACTTCCTTATGTAACTATGCAATGTAGTTACATATAGAGGCAGCTGTTTTAACACAAACCATGATCGTTTTTCCAAATGTACCCAAGTAGTTGTGGTGTCTAAACCTAACCAACTAGTTCAATTTCACAACAAGTTCTGTGACCATTTTTAAATGTTAAATAGAGCGTCATATTTTTACAAGATATCATATTGCTCACTGCCACGTCAACCCAAGAGATAACTTATTCTTTTCAAGAGAGCATCTGTGTCTCATATCAAAGCTCCCACTCCAAGAACCACAGCAGCTCTTTTCAGATAGGTTACCTTCCCCTACCTACACACATGAGCAAACAAACACAATGTCATGGAGTGAAACTGACGTATTAAACCCTTAGTTCTTTAAATATATTGAACCGTTTATGCACAGCATCAGTATATATGATGTAATAAGAGAAACATCTTATAAGGGCATCAGCACGGACCTTAAACCTCTTATAAATGACTATCTAATATGAACAAATGAATCATTTGATATTTTCTCCCTTTTGAAATTGGCTTCAGTTTGTTAGTGTTTGTCACAGGTTTCAGGCTAATATTTAAACTTAGTAGAACATGATGGAGGTGTTGATAAAAACACTTTCAGTTTTCTGGCAGGGTGTAGGTATATGAACCTTAGAAATGCAGGGCGGGACGTGAGCAGCAATAGAATATAAGAAACTTCAAATGCGGCAGTCTGAATTAGAAAGTTCAGGCAAGTGAAGTAAGGGGAGAGAGATAGAGTGACAGACAAAGTGAAATCCGAGTTAGGTGAGAAGACTGTCAGATCACAGGCCTTCTCTACTGTATGTCAGTGAGACAAGATGATGTTCTCTCCCCACAAGATCAAAAGAGATGAGGGGGGTTCTCAGAAGAGAGAGCTCTTTTCTTTCCCTCTGTCCTCTGTCTATTCTGTGATGAAATGAAGACATTTTGAAAAGTTTTTTTTAAAGAAGTGCTCTCTGATTAAAAACAACAAACAAAAAAACAAAAAAACACCAAGGGCAGTGGCCTTGGGAATGGCAACAGGAGGGTGATTATTTTACAGACCTGAAGTGGTGTGTGACTAAAACGCAGAACTAATTGCAGAAAAATCAAAGGGCAAAATCTCCAAGGACAACTCCACAGTGTTTGAATTACAGTCTCACTGTGGTAGGTGGACTTTACAGGTTTGGTATTTGAGATATTCTTATCATGCATCGAAACTGACTCATACTGTATTTCTGGTGCATTACAATTTATAACACTTTTATTTTTTTTAAACGTACACCAGGATGGATGATGGACACTAATATATTTGCATTCAGGTGGACACATACACATACTATCATCACGTCAACAGAACCAGCTTTAACTCATTCACAGCTGCCTCACCAAATGATTAGAGGTGACTTCACCTGAGGCCAGTCCATCTGCTTCATATAAATTATAAAACAATAATTAAACACAGGCATGCAAGTAAATATTTTACAACCATAAAACATAAAAACACATTTCACACATATGCAGTAGTGTCAGGAGATAATGTCTACAAATACACAGGAAAGATAGTAGGTGCATGTTAGGATACATATCTTTGTAATTCTGCTCAGCATGTATTAATAAGCTCAGCGTAAACGTATACTTAGGACTGTGTATTTGAGGAACAAGACTTGTGTCTCCACTGACCACACAGTAAGATATTGACAGGCTGACCTTATAACCTGACCAGTGACCACAAATTACCACATATATTATGTATGTTGACAACTTTACCATGTAAGCAACCTTCAATGTACCAGAATAACTGGCTCCGTGCCACGACAAGTAAATAAGAAATTCCAGTCTCTGTAACCTTTTCATTCATTCAGAAGCATGTCAGAACTGAATTTGACGTTGTGTGGATTAAATGTTCCCTGAACAACCACCTCTCCGCTTGTTCTCCTCATTCATCAAACCACAACAAAAATGCATACCGCATATCAGTGACCGATTTGTATGAGGCTGATAACAACTAATAACAGGCATTTAATGGGTTGATAACACTAGAAATAGGTGCCATCCCAGCTAATGAAAACACACAATAGATAGATTAATAGATCAGCCTGAAAAAAGGATTCACAATACAGCTAAGAGACCACAGTCGTCACGCTTTTCTGTTATCCACTTGCCGTTCAAGGTAAAGTGATTCTGACGACCACTCTCAGGATATGGGGAAAAGATCTCAATTAAAATCATGATCAGCCAACGTGGTCAACAGTATGAAAAAATTGAGATCTTGTAAAAAGGTATGCCTCACTTCATAAAGATAAAGCATACAGTGGATGTTCTGCTACTTTTAAATCACAAACAATGAAATGCTGTTAAATTTCAACATGTGCACTTTTAATTTCCATCATTCATCAAAAACAAGCTGCCTGTGTTTAAGATTAAAATCAATTACATTGATTGTTTTACTGTGTGGGTGTGCAGTGTGTCCAAGGTTAATATATATGTTGTCTTGTGCATATCTTCCTCAGTGCGAATATCCTTTTAAATGTATTCTGCAATACTATACGTCTTATGTTACAACTGATTTGGTAGCTGCTGTTTATGCAGTATTCATCTGCTTGTTTGTAATAGTATTGGTGCTACGCTCTGAAAGAGACGTGGGCAGGAGTTTAATTTTTTTTTTTTTATCCCATACTATATACTGTATCATTCATCAGTGCAGAAGTCAAATTACTGTTAATAGAACCCAACCCACAAAATGTAATTGATATTACTTTTATGGCAGTTCAGGTATCTTCTGAAACAGCGTAAAATACTGCATCTCTCTCTTTTATTGTTTTTATCTCTCTCTCTCTCTCTCTCTCTCTCTCTTTCTCTCTCTCTCTCTCTCTTTCTCTCTCTTTCTCTCTCTTTCTCTCTCTCCGCCTACAGAGCATGTTCGATTTTTGCTCCAGGTTGAAACACGTGTGAGTTCACATTCCTCCTATAAAGCTGTTGTATAATTCATGCCTTAGAATATATATTCTGTTTTAAAGGTTGCATACATCTTAATCATGCCCATAAAGTGATTCCACCATACCTCACACATGCATTACCTAGGCTGGGCATTTAATATGAGTTAAGGCATTCGTTTATGTGGGAAAGCACAAAAGCCTCAAAGTGAAAGCACTAGAGAAAGAAACCCATGAGGGTGGATTCGAATTGGTGTGATTATTTTTCAACTGGCATTAAGAAGAAAAATCCCACCACTAGTCTTCTGGGTGAGCAGGGACACCAAAATACCTTTTTAATAAATATGCAGAAGCATTAGAACATTTCCGCCAGGGAAATGCAGCCTTTTCGAGCCTCCACTGCGACGCGACAGGGCCCCACCCCTGTCACCTCCACAGCAATACAAAGTAAAGGTAATTAAAAACAGTCGCCTCAGCCCCACCCGTCCATAAACATTGCAGGCTGTATGCACCATGGTACATTAATATGCAAATTGGAGCTAGGGCTGTGATCACAGCGCTTTACTGATCCAGTTATTAAATTAATTTCCCCAAAACAAGTGGCAGGAGCTGCTGAGGTAGTCAATGGGTTTTCCCTCTATCTGCGCATATTAATGAGCCATTATCAATTTTACATTCATCACTGCAAGGGAGATGGAGGGGACGGCGTACGCTGGCACCTCCATCTCCCTGTGGCAGGCCACCCCGCTCTGCAGTCACAGCCATTCACAGGGTCGTCCATCACCACAGCAACCCCCGGGACATGAGGGGAACCAGGATCTCCATATCATCTTGCTGCCCCACCCCTCTCTCACAAGCCCAATCTCATCTGTCAGCCTCTCCATGCACAGCCCCACACTGGGATGACATGATCAAGTTGTTGCAGTGACAGCAACAGGTGATGTCACACAGCAGCTAAAATGCTGCAGTCTCTGAGGAGCAGCACTGTCAAACCGCTGAACGCGCTGGTGAGAGGAGAAGACTGCAATATAGTGTGAATTACATACACACACACACTGTGTAGGTCATCATCAACACAGAATGTGAATAGACACTGACACACACAAGAAGAAAAGTGGTCCCGCTGGTAGGGCACTGACACTCTGCAAAAGAAAATAAATATGACAGGCTACTGTTATAAGCAGCTGTCTCTACTGTGTAAGTGTATACGGACAAAAGAGACTGTCCTCCCCCCAAAACTGCCCAAATTGTTTGCACAGCAGCTTAAAATGGTCCATATATACGTTTGTGGTTGTGTTTGTGGTTAGCAGTGACCATAGTACAGAGTGACCCTATTGATTATAGAATAAAGGGGAAAGCAAAGATGTGGAGTATAAAGAACGAGAAGGTTAACTAAGGTCAAATAAGCACTGAAAATATGTAACAAAACTTCCATGAGACTAAATTTCTTAATTGCTTATGGATTTATGGAATATATTTTTTAAGCTGTATTCACTCAGAATTATCAATATATATTTCACACACATTTATCCATGCTTGTTATTTTATGTACTATTTATTTTTTGTTTATATTATTTTTTTTCTGGAAATACCCCCTGTACTGTATTACATTGCATCATTGGTCATTTTAAAATGTAAAAAAAGAAAAAAAAAAAGACTGTGTGTAGCCCGTGCATAGCTACAGCCTCACCTACACCCCCAGTTACAAAAGTTGTGACTCTGTGCTAAACATATCTTAAAATCTCAAACATAAATGTCTATGTATATATATGTGTGTGTGTGTGTGTGTGTGTGTGTGTGTGTGCATTTCAGACTTTAGAAATTATCTACCATGAAACCAATCCTTTAATTGAAAAGAACAGTCAACAATCCGAGGAGAGGAGAGGAGAGGAGAGGAGAGGAGAGGAGAGGAGAGGAGAGGAGAGGAGAGGAGAGAGCAACTGAAATTAAGGTTTCTTCCTGTGTGCTCTGTGGGAACGATTCGATTGTTTGTGTTACTTGCCGTCTTTTATTTGTATCTGAAGTGACCTTGGGCAAACACTAGTGTAGGGGGACATTAGCAAACCAGCCAGCATCGTTATAGCAATTACTAGGAAATCACGGGGCCACAGGGAGCAATTATGTGCTTCGTGTTTACAATCCTGCATAGGAGAGCGATGGGAGGAGAAGATGAAGAAGAGCACACATGGAAAAAAAAAAGAGCTATAGGCAAGTGGGAGAGAGTGAAGCGAGAGTGCAGGATGATGAGACAAAGAAAGAGCAGGGCGGAATATGAGCAGAGGCAGCAGATGAGAGGGTCGGCAGTCATGTTTGCGAGAGGATAAGAGCAGAGCAGGAAAGAGGAGGAATTTCAATGGCAGAGAAGTGGACTCGAAAGTGTAATTGAGTGAACACTAGTGTGGAAAAGAGGAGGAACAAAATAGCCAATAGCTCTTCTCGAGTCTCCAGAGCATGCATTTCCTGCCACGGTGATAACTTGGATTTCTAATACAGCATCTTGGTCCTCTGAGGCATAAATTTCAAATGGCTCTGTGTCCCCACTGTAGCTGCCCACACTGGCAGATGTGAGTGGTGACGAGCTGGCCATAACCCGGCCAGGCTGAGTCTGGGGCTCGGCTGATAAGAGTGAGGTGGAGGAGGTCACTGAGCTCACTGTATTGAGACATAACCGCCGGTCAATTCAATTTCCTTAAGGACACAGGAGTCCAAACCGCAATCAGAACATTTCATATCACAGCCAGGCTCCTCTTGCCCTTTTTCCCAATCTCACTGGATAAGAGAGGGAGAAAGGTGGAGGAATGAGTGAGAGGAAGTGTGACAAAAGAGAGGGGGAGTGTGAGGTGGTGGTTGTTGGCGGAGGTGGGAACTTTGGAGGTTACTGCAATGGCCCAGAAAATCTTAATTTCCTGATAGCGTTTTGTTTGTAACCAGTGATTAAGCTCCAGCTGATCCCGAGAGGAAACGAGGGGAGGAACATCAGAGAACACATTCACAAACAGATTCAGTAAAGCTTTAGCGCTCAGACAAACAGGCTAACACTGTTGGGATGTCGGGTTCTGTAAAAGAGAAGAATCAGCCTCTCCACAGCCCTTTAATTATTCATATCAGTGTGTGCTTGTCTTTCAGAAGAGAGAAGGAGCAGTATACATACAGGCCACCCAGAGGATCAAACACTGTGCTGACTGCTACTGAGGCACCAGCGACAAATACGTCGAGCCAGCCTCTGATGCAGAGAATGGAAGAGTGGAGAATGAATTGGAAGAGCTGAGAGATGGATGAAGTAGTAGACAAAGCAGAAATCTAAAATGACTGGAGACTTTAGGATGCCTGTGGACATCCATGGACCGGGAGCACAATAAAAGACTTAAAGTTTGCATCCTCTGTCTTAGTCCAAACATAGCCAAGATGTGGCCTTGTTTTGTAATTCCTAATTTTAGACTAACTTCACTTGAATTGTTAATGCAGCCAAGCGGTCACACAAAGTTCAAACCTCTGGTGCTCATTCAATACTTCTAATGATCCTTCAGATAGGATTACAATGAGGGGTCGCCATTATGACTCGATTAAGTCAAAGCGTTAGAGGAAAGTGAGAGTAGCATGATTAAACAGATGAAAACCTCAGTAGCTCAGATTGTGGCTTTACACCGAACAAACAGTAGAAATCCAGATCTTGCCAAATGGAACTATTGAGACGAATGAAATCCAGTAAATTAATTGTATTAAATTCTCTGCCAGAACCCTTTTACCACAGGGGTAAAAAAATAAATGAATAATCCAGCTTTTAAAAGTCTCCCCTGGATGACATTGAAATGATGTTACAGAGTTGTTATTTGTTAGACAGATGCACAGTTATTATTTTGTCAAGCAGTGGCTATGGCTCTGAATAGGGAAGCCAATGCAGAGGTGACTCAAACCTGCATTCTTTCTAACAGCTAGCAGAGGAGTCAAATTGTATAAAAGTCTATGAGAAACTTAATTTATTACCACAATGAAAAATAATCTAATGCTTTTATGTTCTCAATCGCTAGTTTCAGGTTTTCTTCAACACAGCATGATGTTAATTTTTCTAAATGATGGTCACATTTATAGTACAAATGGACAATGAAATACAGTATGCTTTAGGATGTGACAAGTCACTACTAGGTAACCATATATTAGATTTCATGGTGTTCTAAGAACTTTACCCTTTCAGTTCATGAAACCTGAAGCTGTTTTATAATTAGCATCCCAATTTATATTACATTAAATGTGAATTACGACAAAAAAAACAAAAAGCGTAAAAAACAACATCTTGATTATTAACTGTCATTTTAGTGACATATTTAATTGAATTCTGTTACAAGTGTAACAGACAATTGCATTGATGTTGTATTGCTATGTCACTTCTGGCTCCAAAACATCAAGATGGCGACGGCCAAAATGCCAGACTTGAGGCTTTTTAAAAAGTAGTAAAAAGGTATGCCTTAGTGACTATATCTACTTTTATGTGTCTATGGTTTGCCTGCATATATGAGCATTTTAAAGTGTAACTTTATGTGCATACAGAAGGCCCACTGTGTGTGATTTTGCTTGTTTTCTTTCACTGTATTCATGGTGCACGGCTAAACAGTCTGTCTGTCTTTATCTGTGTAACGTGTAGGAGAAGAAGTGTGATGCACGGTGACAGTAACTTTATTGCTTATAGCAGAGGAATTTCAGTGAAAATGCAAATGACCTGGAGACACCCAACGGATGCTTCCCTTGCCATTTGTCATTTAATAAATCATGCAGCCAAGGCTAATTCTGTGTTCTGCAAATCAATAGTTTGTGGGACTTTATCAGATAGCACAGACAAGGAGTTCACACAAGTGGGTGGCTGAAATGGAAGTTGCAATAGAGAAATCAGATGCTGAGAGACTGTAAACAAGTCCTTTGTTGCAGCAGCAAATTCATCAGTGCTGAAAACGCAGAGCCAGAGATGAGAGGGGATGAAGAGGTTGTGATGAGCAGCTGAAGCAAAAGAAGAGCGACTGATGAAATGATTAGAGTGTATTAAAGGAAAGATAGGGGCTCACAATCAAAGGCCATGAAACCAAGTGTAGTCATACTGTATGTCTGCCTTTTTATATTCATTTAAAAAACTCCTTGATCCTTTAGTGGTGTGCATTTATGAACAATCAGTCTGTGTCCTTCTCTTTTTCTTAAATATTTATGCAGCATCTAACACCAATGTCAGAGAAAGAGCATGTCCTATAGAGAGGCTACATAGATAATGCGGCAAAGATGACAGATGCAGACTCACGAGGGTCAAAGTTTGACACATGTTGTATTTAACATTGGCCTACAGTTCATCACACCCACCAATAACACTACCATGTAATCAGTAGGACAGCAGAAGATTATAATTATGCCATGCAGTGTGTTCCTCGTTCTTGCTCGAGAAAAAAAAAAACAGAGAAAGAGAGGGGGAAGATGCAAGACAGCCAACAAACAGCATCACTCTGAAGAGAATCTCTGGAGCTTTATTACCAGACTTCAACAGCAACAACTCAACCATGTGGAAGAAAACATGCTGTACAGGTTTTTCTCATCTGCCTCCCTTTCACTCCATACAGGAGCCCTCCCCGCTCTCCTTGTCATCTTCTGCCATATATGTGATTCCCAACACCTTGCTTGACCAGACCTTGTGACTGACTGCCTTATTTGCTCTCTAATGTTGTCGGGAATGCAGCAACCTTTCTGTGGGTCACTGCTTTGAAGCCAAACTTGTATCTCACTAGCTGACAGAAGGAGAAAGGAGGCCGAAATGGGAAGAGGAGATAGAAACGGGGCTCTTTCATGCCCAACAGGAGGGAAGGATGGAGAGACAGGGGGAACATGGGGGCAGAGGAGGAGGAGAAACACACAAAACCTGCCATTCTGAGGTCTTCACAACGAGGAAACAAAGACAGCCAGTTGGAGAATACTTATACCCAACCACAGCGGGTTTCCCACTTTTCTTTTCTTTTTTTTTACAACCTTCCATTGCACTAAAACGCAGTACCTGACAGCAGCTGACAGCTTCCGCAGCGGGAAGCAGAGCACAGGAGCACACAGAACATGTTTTTTCTGTGCATATGTCTTGCATGTGCACACCCATGCATGAAATAGGGTTTACAGCTGCTGACGTGATTAAAGCAGTCTGCAAACGGGATGCATAATTAAAATGCTGCTGTCATTAAGACATAATTTGCATTAGTTTTGTTTGACGTCATTTTTCACTGGCACACTAGTTTATCTCGTTTGTATGTTAAGGAATTCACAAGAGGCGTGAGAACCATTAAACTTTTAAATGTGGCTTTATGGATATAGGGGACTGTTACAGTTACACATGAGGGAGGAAATGGGAGCATACATTTGAGTGATGTGGAAAGTGAAATGTGAATGGGGAGCTCTCATGATGAGTGAGAGATTGAGGTCATCCTGCATCCTGATCTTTGTTACAGATGGAGGAGGTCTTTCTAAAGGCTGCCACTTCATAAAGTGAAGCTAGCTATTTAATCACCACTCTATCTCCCACACATGTTTAAAAAGAGGTGACATTATTGGGGCAGACATCATTGAAAACAAAGAGCTTCTTGAATAATCCCATAAAGCACAATGAGGTGAAAAAAGCAATCTTGTTTTGATCTCTGGAAATCATCATTCAAAATTAATGGAGGAGAGTTGCTAACAGATTGCATGCTGTTACAATTTAAATCCTATTTCCATAACTCAGACAACTGGCCAGCATATGGTGTGAGCCAGGAACGTGGGTGTGGCTGTGAATTACTTCTTCCTAACTTTGAGAGTCACAGCTAAGAACACATTTTGTGCCAGAAGACAGCAAAGAGGTTGAACTTCCATTAGATTTTTTTGCAAGTTATTGAATTTATGTTTCCCGCACAGCCCTGAAAGCAGCACTCCACCACCCACATAAAAGAAACTCACCACACTTTCCAACAGACATTACACAAGCACACCACTGCAAACTCAGATCTCTAATTATAGACTGTGCTTTTGATTAACGTGGCCTCGTTAAAGGGGTTTTGTCCCACTTTCTGTACATAAAATATAGTGTTTCTTATGTAAGCATGCAGGAGCACGCATCTCCAGATTAAGCAAGATCTACAGTAACAGGGAAATAGATAGCAGGTGCTATCTGTGCATCTGTGCCTCATCGGACTCCTCAGATTTAATTAACCTCCCAGCTGTCCTGTTTCCCTCATCAGGTCAGTTCAAACATTGTGCATGGATGCATGCCAATGAAACACTTCTTTTTGTCAGAGACATTACATGACATTGGTGTGATCATCTCACTTTCACTCATTGTTGTACAATTGTTTTTTTTGTGAGTCAAGAGTTTAGAAGAGAAGATGACAGATTAAAAAGAAAAAGAGAAAAGAGTTGTCACTAATTACAAAGACAAATCAAGGCCATTTCAAAAGCTCACAGGTGAATTCAAATGAAATGAAGACATGAATAATAGATTAAATGGAACTTTGAAATTCTGCTTTTGTGTGATTGAAATTAATACAAGTAAAGCCTACATGACTTTTCCTCACCAGCATGCACAGATACAATAGAAATACCAGGTGCCCTGTTTCTGCAAGTGCAAACTGAGAACCATACAGGATATCCTTGGCGATGAAGCAGAGCAAAGGCCACTTATCCAGTTTTCAAGCTATATTGTTAAAAATAAAACCAGACATCTATATCTATAATTGGGCCTGGTATCCTTTCCTCTCTCAGTTCTAATGCAGTGGACCGCTAGACTCTCACTGAAGCAATTTGTGCTGCCATCAGCTGTGATGTCAACAGGGAATAGGAGGATAATGAAGCAGAAATACACCTGAAACAAAACCTCACAGCGACTAAAATGGATATGTAATGTTAAACTTTCATTTTATCTCATCTTAACTTTTATAATGTTTGTTTCAAAAGTGTCAACAAGATGATTTGGCAAACGCTTAGTGTTTGTTGTCGAGCCACTGAGGCTCATTTGAATTTCAATTTGGCGTGGAAGAAGGCAATAAGAAGAAAGGAGAGAGGGAGAAATGTAATGTAGCGAAGGGCAAGGCAGCAACAAGTCCAATCACTCATAGATGAGAGTCATTTGTCTCAGTCTGAGGGGCACTCATTCAATTATTCTTTAACTGTTTGCTTTAAAGCAGAGCAAGTATCGATTCATTTCTCTTTACACCACTGCAAGCGAACAGTTCTCCCAAAAAGCCTCAGAGGGAGAAAAAAATGTATATGCTCTGCCAATCCTTATAATACAAGATTAATGGTGTAGCATCTCATATGTAGGAAAGCACAATGCATTCACTTAAGAAAAAACAAACAAACATTTGCCCTGTTTCTCTGAATTAATAATTATCTCAGAATTCATGACACTATATTATTTTAAACCATGTAAATCAGTGGTTTTCAAACTGCTAGCTAGCACATCATGGAAAAGTATGAACCAAAATGCCACAACTATTAAAACAAAGACAAGAAAACATGATGAGGTATATCTTCACCAGTACAACGATGGGTAATGAAGAGTGACTGCAGTGTGTTGTGTGTCTCAAAATATTAGCTTCTGACATTATGAAGCCGAACAAGTTAAGACGCTACTTGGAGAGTTCACATCCCGAACACAAAGAGAAGCCCATTGATTTACTCAGAAAATAAAATAGTCAACTGTCATGCACAACAGAGTTGCTTAATTAAACTGAGCCTGCAAATGCTCAACTAGCCTCCTTCAAAGTAGCGTACAGAGTTGGTCAGTGAAAAAAGCCGCACACAATAGCAGAGGAATTAATACTACCTTCCGCTATTGAATGAATGCATTATGCTCCCATACATATGCACTCTTTCACAGCAGCTAATTCCTACTGCTGAAATTCATTCATTCATTCATTCATTACCGCATAACCGCTTATCCGCATTCAGGTCGCGGGGGCTGGAGCCGATCCCAGCTGACATTGGGTGAGAGGCGGGGTACGCCCTGGACAGGACGCCAGACTATAACAGGGCTGACACATAGAGACAGACAATCACACTCTCATTCACACCTACGGGCAATTTAGAGTCATCAATTAAACCTAAGTGCATGTTTTTGGACTGTGGGAGGAAGCCGGAGTACCCGGTGAGAACCCACGCTGACACGAGGAGAACATGCAGACTCCACACAGAAGAGCCGCAGGCGGGAGGCGAACCAGCGACCCTTTAGCTGTGAGGCGAGGGTGCGTCTAAACTTATTTATTCTACTCTTTTATGTGATGGTAAAATCTAACCGGTTTAATACAAAAGTAAAAACACAAGAAAAACACACTGCCAAAGCCCCAACAGCGATCAGATTGTGTCAAGAGAGCAAAGATTGCATCACCGGCCCTGTCACACTTAAACGACAACTTGTGACAAGTGGTCACGTTGAAAAGCCACCAACTGAGCCATTTTAGATTTTACACAGGAGCTGTCAGAGTTATTCAAAGCCTGAACAATCTGCTTCAATCCTTTCAGTCTGTAGTGTGTATAATGTGAACAAAAACAGGTAAACACCGGATGAAAAAGCAACAAAAAGGATTTGGGCTCCCCAGAGCTGCCAAAGCTCCATTGCTACAAGGTTCATACGAGAGGATGAGGAGAAAAGGGAAGGGTTTATTTATTTCCATACAGAAGTGAGTCACTTCATTATGGATGCCAGCGTCACGAAGGACAGTGAAATTATGCTGTTTCTAATGGGTGTTGTGAGCATGTGCGAGGTGATGCATGCGTGAAAAACACATATGTGTCAGTGCAAATTTGTTAGCAGGTAAGGTGTGGTGAGGAGGACGAGAGAGACGGATGGGCAGAAAGTGAGAGCCAGCAGAAAGGAATTGTTGTAAATTGTCAACAGTGAGTGCCAGCTAAATTGCTGACTCATGTCCGCCACCCAATTACACCCCAGGACTGACTGGCAACCCCATTGTGATTGAGCTGCTGTATGAGCTTTTCACAGCAATATGTTATTTTGAGGATTTTTTTATGTTTTCATAAAGTAACTATCACAAAGGAAACTTAAATGCTGCCTTGTACTGTCTAATTTTTACCATTTCAAACAAAGTGGTTTTTCATACTGACTTGTTATATTTCCCCTTAATATTTTCTTGAGTTTGTGCCTTTGCCTTTTGCAGAAATGTTCCCACCAGATCCGTAGAAAATACAGCAAATCCTACAAAGACCTTGTTCCCTCTCATAAAAAAGCCATTAATTTAGAGAGCAGTTCTTCTCTACAGAGGAAATTCAAACAGCAGAAGAACTGACTGTTCGCACCTGGAGGGAATGCATTTCAGGCTTCCTTCCATAATGGTACTGAAACTGCAAGGGGAACAAGTCTGTGCATGTAAATAAATATACAAATGGCTGCCATGTTTGGAATCGCACTTAAACGAAATCTCAATTAACAACAGCTCCAAGCAACACATAAATGGCTTTTGAAGTAAAAATGGTGGAATTAAATATAATCAGAATAATAGATTGTATAGAGGCACAGAAATGCTATTTCAAAGTTTAGGGTTGACTGGATAAAAATATGGATATAATACGGAGCCATTTTGGTCGAGGCGATATATACACAATAACCCCAAGCGCAAACCCTGAGTTGGAGTAAATTGCCAACGCGACAACACTGCATTATAAGTCAGGCTGTAAAATTGGGCGACAGTCTACACATATTGTCAGCGTGGCTAGATAACCGAGCGGCGTGCAGTCACCTAAGATGGAGAGGAATAAAATCTGTTGAATGAGACAAATCTTTAAAATAAAACTCATTTCTTCCCCCTTGGCATTGTGCTTTGTCTGCAAAAATGAGGATTTGCAGTGACTTCTCAAACACTCAGGGCCACGGGTGAACAAAAAGAGTTATTATTCACATCACAGTAGTCCACACACACACACACACACACAGAGAGAGAGAGAGAGAGAGAGAGAGAGAGAGAGCTACACACATGCCCCGACTCAGACGTCCCTTTGCTGCACTTTCTCATCCATTGCTATTCAGTGTCTCCTCCTGCTTGGTCCTTTATGACTCCCTGAGCAGCTCTTGGGCTGTGTGGTTACAAGAGGTACAAGTCTGCTTAACAGCCCCTGCATATTCAGCAGGACTATAACAAAGGAGGGGCAAGAGCAGTCAGGCAGTGGGTGGCCAAATCTGACATCAACACCTTCTACAAGACTCAATGATTCCTGAACTCCAGACATAGTGAGAGCTGAGGGAAAACCCACAAGAAAGAGAAGATGTAAATGAGGTCCTACAGCTGAAAACATGTGATCAGAGAGAAAATGTGCTGTTAAGTGAGTCACATTAAAAGAGAAAAGGACGCCCAGTGTTTATAGATGTTTTGCCCACCTACTAAAAATATATGGCACACTTCTTCTTTCATTCTTCAAGAGCAAAGATTTTACCAGATTTGTTGCACATGTATGACTAAATGCATGACAAAATATGAAGTAATTCAGGTAGTACTACTTTTATAGTGTCTAATTCATGAGCTATGGAAAACAAATATGTTTATTAATGCAAAGAGGAAGGTGTCTCAATCATCATGATTTCTGAATTATTAATGATGTTCATGTATTCTGTTGAATGTTGTAATCATAATTAAGTATTATTTTTTTATGACTTCATCAAGTTTGTGGCCCTTCAAATAAAATAAATGTGATCTTTAACACTTTGTAACACACAGTTTTATGGCCTTTCCCTTTAACTGTAGACTCATCTGTAGAGAAGAAAATAATATCATTAATAACTCAGAAATCATGATGATTGAGACACCATACTGTTTTTGCATTAACTCATGCATTAGATTCTATTAAGTGTTGAAATACTACATTAACAAATTCATGCTTTTCCATGAATATAGGCATGCATGAATTAATGATAATTCACATACACCAGCAGTGGTGGAATGGAAATACTCAAGTACTCTACTTAAGTACAATTTTGAGGTATGGGTACTCAAGTATTTCCTTTTTATGTAACTTTATGCTTCTACTTCAACATTTTGAGGCAAATATTGCACTTTTTATTCCACTAAATTTCTCTACCAGCTTTAGTTACTTTTCAGGTCAAGATTTAACATAAAAAAAAACATTATCAATTATTAATTCAATGATCGATTTAAAGTGTTCTTTTTTTAAATCAAACAACAAAACAGTATATTAAGTAGTTAGAATTAAATTAGTTAAAAATTAAATTAAAATGCTGCTTGCATAAATGCATCAATAATAATAATCCAGTTATATATTTGGAATACATATAACAATCTAAGTGGGTCCATTCTGCAAAAAAGGTACTTTTACTTTTGAAACTTTAAGTACATTATGATGATACTTTTGTACCTTAACTTCAGTAGGTGTTGAATGCAGGACTTTTACTTGAACTGGAGTAGTCTCACAGTGTGGTATTAATGCTTTTACATAGGTAAGCGATCTGAATAATTTTTCCACCACTGCTTACCAGAAAGTGTTAACATTTTTCTGCATGTTTTACATTGGTTCGAGGCAGTCATTGCTTTTCATTGATTTAGCTGTAATTTCAAAATGAAGTGCAGAGCCACACAAGTTGCTTGAAATCGATTTTTAATCAATGACCTGTCTTTCATTTATTGTGTCAAAGTTACATTATCATTATCTGACACTGCATTGTAAGGACCAGACTGATTTGGGTTAGAATATTACCAATATATATTTAAACAAGACACTGCACTTCATTTCTACGTCACAACTGCAGACAGCGGATCCCATTAAATGTTCATGTAAATGACTCAGTAATCACCAACTGCCTATTAACTATTTAATTTGAATGTGACATAGACATTTCTTGACATTACCATATAATTGCAGGTTCAGAAAATAATTATATATAACAACCATAAATCCTTTTTTTTGTTTGTTTGTTTGTTTGTTTTTTAAAAAGGCTTCTATTGTTTCTACATTTGAACCATGAAATTGTGCTTTTTCCTGAATGCCTATCCCTTCACTACATGTCCTATTTAATAGACGACTGGCACAATAACAGTATGAAAAGGAAAAGCACATTCATAAAATTGCTAATAACTTCCCATGGTAAAAAGAAAAAGGAAGCTATATTTAATCTGGCCTAAGAAAAGGCGTGTGTGTGTGCATGTCCACTTGGAGAATAGATGAGAATAATAGAAGAAAATATGAACCTTGAAGGAAGAGAGCAGAAAAATAGGAATTTTGATCACCAACCGATACGATCTGGCTCATGCATTATGAATGATGTAGAGGAGTGCAACTGGCTCTCTAAACCATCTGCAAAAGCAGTTAAGAAACTGAAGGCATGAAGAGATGAATTTGCATATGGGTTTATGGATTAATTTATGGGATAATCAGGAGTTACTTTCAGCAGAGGGTTGTTTAATTAATGTCAAGAGGTTTTTCAGATGAGCTATAATAATTCACGTAATTTCAGTTAGACCATTTAGACAGGAGTCCAAGTCCCCAGGGCTTCAGGGCCCCCTTTCTCACTAAATTCAACATTAGCTTATATATTTCTGAGTGAGCATAGACGAGAGCAGCATCACCACAGAAACCACAATCAGCCAAGTACTGCCATGGGAGCAGAATGCTACATAATTATGCAAAACAGCAGACTAATAATATATATACGAAACTACACAAAGTAAAGCTTTGAGTTCTAGGCATGTTTTAGAGTATTTTTTTGTTTTTTTTATCATTACTATTATTATCATGCCTTCTTGACATCCAGACACAAGTAATATTCAGAGAGAAATGATGTATATAGTGAGGAAGACAAATAATAATTGCAGCAAGGCAGAAACTGAAATGTGGGGATGTGTGTGTACATGACTGTGTGTGTTGAGATAAACACGGAGCATGGGGGAGAAAAATGTCCCATTCTGTTTGTCACAACATGATGGACCTCATTGGAAATACAAACTGACAGGCGTGCTTAATTTCCTTGCAATAACTGAAAATTGAACATCGTGGATAAACAGTGACAAGGCTTTTCATCAACTGTAAGTGCTTATAATTAAACATCAGGTACAGCAAAAACATTAGCCTGAGAACACCTGAAACTGTTTTGTGAAATGTATAGATTACATTATACCTTTTGCATCCTTAAGGCATTTTTGGCATTTTATTTATTTTTATTATTTGCTCATTTTAGTGCCCATGTTTGGCATGGTTGTGTGGGGTTTTTTGTGGGTTGTTTTCATATTTTGGAAGTTCAACATCAGCAAGTCCACAAAAACTGTGCAAACAAAATATCAGACTCAAAAGGACAAAATGTTTCCATTTAAACACAATTTTTGATCCCATGGCCATTACAGCATAAAAAAACATGCATTCTGTTTTATCACACTTTCAATCTAGAGCCCTGGCTTCAAATTTGTAGTTTTTATATTATCCACCAGATTGAGCCATTTTCTCATGTTCGCCCTGTGGGGCAAAGAGCCTACATGCTATGTTGCAGGTTTCCACTGAGGTTATTGCTGCTGTATTATGCATCACTGTGGTGTTTGATTTAATGCAAAAAATAAAAAAAATCCCCCCGAGCAAAATATTTAAATCTGTGAAAGTAGAAAATAATATTAATATATTGCATTGCTAATCATTTATGTATCCCAGACTGTGGAAAATAAAAAATAAAAATCCCCTGAGCATTTAGAATACAGAAAGTAATTAAGTTTTTGTTTTCTTTTTTTTTTGTAACAACAGTGGCATTATCTAAACAAACTGGCATTTAAAGGGCTATTATTTTGAAGATTAATGAATATTTGGTGGTGATTATCTGGACTGAAGTTGTTTGAAAGATTAAACTTATTATATACTATATATATGAATATATATGTATATATATGAATATATAATTATATGACAATTTTTGTCCTCTATGGAATAAGGAGTTTTTTAAAGGATTGCACAAGTAGAACTGATTTTTTAATTTTGGCTGTATTCGGCTGCATTTTTAAACATAAATGGATGATTAAATTAAATTAAGTCACTGAATTGTAATTTAAATACTGTATATAAAGTTGTGCACATTTGGGAAATTAAATTGTTATTAAATTGCTTTTAAAAAAAAAAAGACTCAGACTCAGATTTCCTTAAAGTACATCCCGGTAAATGGTAATGAAACCTGTTTATACCTTGTTATGTAATAAAGCAAATATATTCCTATAAAATTATCAAAATCAAACATTTATAAACTTGAAATCCATTTTGTACACACCCCTGAACTCGCTTTTAATTAATAGTGGAATATGTTAAACTGCTCTAGAAATAATTACCACTTCAGTGTAGATTTTAACAAAGTTAATTCTTCTGCAAACACTGTTATGCTGCACACAATCCAGGAGTGATCTATTTTCTGAAACAGCAAATGTAGATAGATGAAAGTGTTTCAGCTGTTGATGCAGAACACTGAGGAAGATGAATATTTATACAGAGGCTCACATGGGAGCACTTCACTATGCAGCTGAAAGCCAAAAATGCAACCAACTCATTCTCCTCCCTTCTTCTGTCAGCCCAAACAGCCCCTCAATCAATTCTCCGCTTAAAACCCAAACACACTCTCCAATGTGTGTACATTGTGCGTCCTGCTCACGCTTCAGAAGTAAGGAAACCGCTCATATTCACTCTGCCTTGAAAACATTCTTTTGAAGGGGCCAAAAAGCCCAATCCAGCCATGAGTGTGTGTGCGTAACAGAGAGTCCATGTGATGACTGGAAATTCTCAGCTTGCCGTTTATCCTCAGACAAAAGCGCTGGGCAGAATGAAAGGGAAATTGGAGTGCTTACTGAAGCTGCTGAGAGGGCCCCTAGCCGAGCCACAAATTGCTTCCCTCCTCTCGACTACACAGCGCTAACATGGCTGAAGCCATACATCAATTACCAGCCACCTCAATGGAACATCTCCGACACTGCAGTACCTTTTCTGGTGTACTGCCAAATGAGTGCTGCGTGTACTTCACATCATAGAAGTCAAGCAGGCACTACTGAGTGAGAAGGCAGGTGAACTATAAATCTGCTGCCCATCCAGAGGAACTAAGTAGCTGTTGACAGGTGCCGGTGGCATCTCAAGTAGTGAGAGAGAGAGAGAGGAAGCTGACGAAGGTCTGTGAAACAGAGTGTGACGCTGTTCACTGATTTCACATTCTGCCTTCTAACAGTAATGGTTCGATTTTGAGGCATTTTCACCACCAAGCTTGCCAAGCAGTTTGTGTTATATGATTGCTCTCTGTTCATTAGAGAGAGAAAAAAATAGCCTCACTCACTACCACCACCCCCCTTTGCTTTGAACAAGCGTTGTGCTCTTACCCCAAACCCCCCATTCCCAGAAACAACTTGGGTCTGGGCAGTCGTCCATCAGAAACCGAGCACAGAGCAAGAGAGAGAGAGAGAGAGAGAGGGAGCACGAGTCGAGCCATTCTGTCCAACTCACTACATCCCAAGCCCTCATCCCTTGTCTGGTTGCCTGCCAGACAAACCAGCAATCCCAAAGCACGTGCTAGTCTGTCCTCTTCAGCTAATAAACAAGTCTGGTGAGTGCACCCTGTTTTCCATTTCATCACAACTGCAGGCGAAATCTGCATCAGGCAATTTTGCCACCGCCACAACCTCTGATGAGGCTACGCAGGAAGAGAGGCTGAATATATAAAAGATGTGTAATGTATGAGGCAGTTGGAACTGATAAATTGGTGGGCCGATATTATCAGGGATATATCAGTAATTTAAAGATTCTATCATTGTCAGTTTGTCTAGCAGAGCGTGAACTGACATTACCATGGTCGCTCTCAACGATGTAAACTGCTGTGGTAAATTACAGCTGGCATCAAGAAATGTAACAGCCACCTCACTAATAATTATTATTATAACCCGGCACAAAGAGGACAATTACCAACATAGGTCGCAAGAGATGTACTGATGGATCTCCAAGGGCACATAAGACGCTGACTGTCATTTGATCATCTTAAAGTCAGACTTGTATACAATTTATTTGATGGTCAAGTCTGATTTACACAAATGGGCAGCAACACACACGCACAAACACACAACATGCATTTATGTAATGGTAAATATGTAAGCTGGACCAGCTATTCTCATTTTAGTGACAGATAAAGTGGGGTCTACTGCAATTTATTTTCAGTTGGATCATATTTTGTCCAGTATCCTGGGGCGCTTTTATTTTGAAATTTGTTTGAATGAGTGTAAGACAAGGTCCTGTAATTTGGTGCAGTTTTGGAGAGAATTGCAGTTATTTTACTATCAAAGTTTGTTGTGAACATAAATTTCCCATTAAAGAAAAGTTACAAAGATGTTTTTGTATATTGTCAATTACAGTTCTTCTAAAATATATATATATATTATTTGGATATTGGGATAGACCAAGAAAATTGCATTGTGTACACTATGCGACACAATTTTCTAAACAGACGTCTTACAAAAACTAATAAAAAAGAAGCATTTACAGTCAACAAACACCAAGCTGTTTACATACTTATATACACATATAAATCATCCATCCATTTGTTTTACTTAACCGCTTATTCAAACTCGGGTCGCGAGCCTGGAGCCAATCCCAGCTGACATCGGGCTCCACACAGAAGAGCCACAAACCAGAATCAAACCAACGACCCTCTTGCTGCAAGGCAAGAGTGCTAACCACTACACCACAATGTAGCCTACATATACATCAATATCTGAATATTTTTTTATTTTTAGTATCGGCTTCAAAAATCCACTATCAGTCAGGCTCCAGTTAGTGTAGAGAGGTAAATGATTGATGGCTCACTGCTCACACATTTATGCTAAGTTGGTTTCAATGTTTTTTCAAACAGAGCCATAATGGTTCTTTCGGCCTTTGGGCAGGCACACATCTTGTGCTTTCTGTATGTATCATGCGTTCCTTATTACCCATGCATGTGCATGATTATGGAATAGCAGCGTGTCTGGGGGTCTGACTCGAGCTGAGAGAGCATAGCACATACTAAAAGAAAAGCCAATTAACAATTCAGGCAGTTGCTTGTTGAACCAGCACAGTGCAGAGGTCTCTGTTAAATTAAAATACAAATGCGAACTTGCCAAAAGGGGGCCAGAGTGCTTGTAAATCTCATCACAGCCACTTTAAGCAATCAGACAGCAGACAAGGCGCAAAAAAATGTTTAAAATCTGTAGAAAAGAAAGCAAAAGACCTAGGCTTCCTCAAGGGACACCTGCAGTGCTACCCTACAGTTATAAAACCATGGCACAATTTAGCTTCTCAATTTTTGGAGTTTGAGCTGATTCCTTCGCTAGAGACTTTTGTTTAATTGCCGTCCGCATGGGAAATCACTCAGCCCTTGGGCGAATGAGCAGGAACAGCGCTCTCAAAATTCTGCAGCCACACACACCAGCACACACAGATTCACACCCTCATTCTCTCATACTGGTGTGCTATCCAGCTTTCACTCTTGTGAAGTGTTCTGATTTGGTTGAAACATGGCCCCAGAGGAAATGAATTCCTATAATCCAAACAGTGTTTAATCTAAATGTCCTTTATTTTCTGAATGCCACTACCGCACTGCAGTTCCTGCCAGCGCGAAGACTTGATTGAGATATTGTGAGACTGGAGAAAGACATTGGACACAATGAGAGAAAGACGTTTAGCCAAAGGCAAAGATCTAAGCCAGTGAATCTGCAGATTGAAGTCCAAAAGCAGGCTTAGATTAAGTGAAAACAGGGGGCTGACAGCAGAGGCCTAAATTGTATTTACTGCATGGCTGTGCTTGAATGCAGACTGTTGTTGTACTCTCTGGAGCTTCATGTCTTTTTGTGCTGCAACAGCCAAATTCCCAGCTGGGATTGTGTTCATAAACTGCAACTTTAGTTCCAATTTTTGTCTGTCTAGTTACTGTGCTTTTTTAATGTTTACTTATTTTTACATCTTGCTTATTTTTTTACTGATGCTTCTTGTTATGCACTGTCCATATTAATGATATAACGCTGTGGGACTAATAAAGGATCACCATATCATATTATTATCTTATTTTAAAGATAGTGATGTATCTATTTTAATATTTTACTAATAATCTGTGCTCACCAAACTGCATGAAATGGTGCAAAACCTCAACAGCAGAGCTGGTATCCATCTTTACACTTTCATATCAGTCAATCAGTCTGTTTAACTGTCTTCCCACACATAAAGATTATGTGCTGAGGGTGGACTCTGCATAATTTGTCTGACCTATTCTCATATGAAGAGATTCACTGGAGCTCCAGTGAGGGTGAATCTGCTACAGGGTTGACATTTAATCCATGCCAATTTATCACCACTGCAGCCCACCACAGTGGATACTACTGGGTGGCATATCGCCTCAGAGTGGACCTCTGGCACAGTCATACAGTAGAGCAAATGACAGGTGTTTTTCCTTTTATTTCCTTTTGTGTGGGGGCTGCATGGGATGCATAGGGATGTGAGATGGGCTTGTTTGTATTTGAATAAAAATAAAAATAGAGGATGGCCATAAAGGATACGGTTGTTTGCACCTTTAACGGCTGCATGGAAGCTGGCCAGCTTTGCTGTTGTGCAGAGATATAGTCATGAATCTACTCAATAGCCTCGGGAGGAGAAGAGCATTACAAAGTTTCTTGAGAGATTCATTACCATATTTGCTGCATTCAGAGAATAGTTGATGATCACTTTTGCTTTAAGTGCATAAGGCCACTGTAGAAGTATGCATTAGTTGTTTATAAAAGAAGTTCGTATTGAGAAGCCAAGCCTAATAAGAGCTGTCTATGTTCACAGGGCTAAGCCTGTCAGACATGAAATTCTTGCAAAATCATCGCCCGTCCTCGAGAGCGTCTCCTGCATCTGCTGTGATAATAAAAACACAGATTATATTATTTTCTGTCAGTTTCTCCACGCTCCCTGTGCATCATTGTGATTGATTTTCAGTTAATTCACTGCAGGGGGATGATCAAATATGTGTCCCAGAAAGGTGGTACACCAAGAGATTACAAGAGATGCAGTCTGTCTCCCATACAAAACCTTGTTTAGGGTGATGTTGACATTCAAGCTGTCACCCTCTGAAAAAGCACATTTACTTTATTTTCAGTGATGTGAGAATACCTGGAGAGAATGCAAAACAATGAGAAGGGAAGGGAGTGAAAGCTGATTTATCTGCCAGCGTTTTAGTAAAATTCCTCTTCAGTGTCGCCACAATGACATACTGACATGTCACTTGATTATCTCATTTGACTTATGTGAAAGGGAAATCATTCAAGTTGGATTGTAATATTTTATGTCACGTTATATTTGTACACTGAGTGGAGTCTCCCTTGTATCGCGTTGTCTCAATCCATGTACTGCATCCACTAGTCTCACATAGTGAGACCTATCACCACGGTGGTAGAGAAAGGTCTGGCTGCACCCATTATCATTCTGCTATAAGAGAAAAATGCTCCACCTGGTTTGTATTGATTTCACTAATCTCAACCATTTATGGCTGGGTGATATGGCCAAAATCTTATCCCAATGTAGAACATACAAGTAAACATAAACAACATACAATTAAATCTTCTTATATGACATGCTGAAGCCTATTTTTGAAAACGCCATACTCCATTTTAGCAAAACAGCACCTCTATGGTATGCTCCCACCTTCAAGGAACATAAAGCATCAGAATGTAAAGCGTCCTCCCTATTAGGGATGTCACGACACCAGAAATTGAGTCAATACCAATAGTGATATGAAATTCCATGATTCTCTGTACCCAACGGCCACAGTAAAAAACAATAAGGCCCGCCAAAGCATCTGAAAGACACAATGTCTGCTAGCTTGCCGGCACTGTCAGTTCCATACAATACCGGCTGTACATTTACATTTACATTTAGTCATTTAGCAGACGCTTTTATCCAAAGCGACTTACAGGAAGAGTAAAAGCAAACAATCAAGGTATAGTGCAATAATAATTAGTGCATAGGCTGTACTGTAGAAAGACAAGGGGTCACATATTTCAAATTGAGGCATCAACTTGGTACCATAGTATTGTTAATCAGGACATCCCTATATATATATACTGTATGACAGACATTTTTACATAGTTCTGACAGTATATATCCTGTTATAGCCCAGTCCTACTACAAAAAGAAAAGTTATAAATGATCAAGTTAGGGCCTTGGTCAGAGATTATGTTCAGCAAATACTTGTGGTGGAATATTTGTTGAGAAAGTTTTGCCTGGAAGACTCAACTCTGAGAAATTAAGTTACCTGAATATAAGAAACAGCTATTTCTGGAATGTGTTGCTACTGTATGTGGAGCAAACCTGATAAATCCACAGTGATTCTCCTGTAGTTCATCTTGAGGAGAGGGGGAAAAACTCTTTATTTCAGCGTACTCAGAAATACACAGATTGTATCATACATTTTGCCTTTTCCCATACTCCCACCTCTGTCTCTGCATCCTCATCCTTGCCTCCCTGATTCGTCTTCTTACTCCCAGCTCCAGGCTCTCCTAGGCCCATGACCCATCAGTTCTGCTAAGACCTCTAAGGAGCCATCCATCACCAGGGCCGCGCTGTAACCTGGGGATAGATTTCCTCTCCCCCTGCCCGCTCATCAATCACCGGGGGCTACTGTGCATACCCAAGCAGGCTGCAGAAGGTGGGAAAGGCCAAGCAATGTCACTCTTGTGGCCACGTAGCCACTTGCAGTCTACTTTAAGTCAGTGAAATGACAATATAACTTCTGTATTTGTACTTCAGATGAGAAATAAATAGAAGAATCTTGGAATGAGTAAAAAAAACATCACATCTTCCTTGAGGGTTTCCTTGTGAGAATTTCTATAGACAACAGCATCTACTGTGGCATATTTATGCTACGACCTGACTACACAGATATCCATATCAACATATATTATGCACCAATGTGACAATTTCTTTTACATAATGCATAAAGCAGAAAACGATACTTGGTGTTATTTAGAAATGGCTTTTTCTTCATTTAAGTTTTGAGAAATCAACCGATACTAAACATAATACTGATGTTTATTTTGCTGTATATTTCATTTTATACTTTATTTTCTCTAGAATTGGTTGACATTGTAATATATTGTATGTATAATGCATAGTAATGTTAAATGTTCCTTAATAAAGGTCTTTGTTTCAGAAAGCAGGCTTCTGAGTAACTTTGCATAGTAATATCAGTGCAAAATGAGTGCATAATCCAAGCTCAAAAATCATTATATAAGCTGCCATATCCAATGAATTTTATTAGTTAGTCTCCAAGCACATATCATCATAGGAAACAGCCAAAAGCACCTGAAATTGTGAAAAATTTGTTCAGATATTAAATTGTTTTTTCAAGTATAGGAAATCATTGAAAAGGATATATTGTTTATGATGAATCATGCTCATTTGTATCAGTAATGAGCAGGATCAGGGCAGCAATCATGACTAACGGACAAGAGGCTTGTGATAGAAAGTGCTTGTTGGCTCAGGTAGTGATGCACAGCTGTGTGTTTGCCTGTGAGCCTTGGCTGAGTACTCTCACTGAGGCAAATCTCTCACAGTTCACCAGAAGGTCATTCAGTCATACAAGTAGTTTGTGAATCGCACATCACAAACTTGAAGATATTATTAAGGTGGAAACAAGAAATCGCTGATAAACTGTGCGACTGGAGGAACTAAGCGAGGCCCACGGTGACGCAAAACAATGCAAGGAACAATGAAAGAAACCCAAGAGAGGTGAGAATATAGGGGGTGATGATCACTCACACTACAGAGGGGAGGAAGTAGTGATGCAACAGAGTTGAAAGAGCAAAAAAAATGGGGGAAAACGGGAAGAAAAGCTAGTGTTTGCAGAGAAGGGGTGCAGGCACCTACAGAAAACAGTGCACCATGCCACTGACTCCTCCACAAAGAGGATGGTTAAAGCTTTTGTCATGATGATACAGAAGAGGCTGATGGCGTTGAGTCAGCCCATGCCAGGTGTCCTTTTGACATGGGCACCACTCCCCCAAATGACTGGTTAGAGGGGAGAGAGAGCATGGCTGCCACCAACACCCTTCCAATTAAAACCTCTAATTAATCAGAGCTATTTAAAGAAGCCCATTCATCCCTGACGGCGGGAAGCACGCCGACGAGAGAAAAGATAAACTGCACATCTTTGCCCTGATTTACCTTTTCTCTAAGCTGCCCTTTGGCATTGCTGCTTCTTCTTTCCAAAGCAGCTATCTCAATTATAATATACAGAATAACTGCATAGAAATGACCCCAATAACACGCATAACTTGTTTCTTTCCATATATACAGTGTTTTATTTATTATATTTTTATCAAAATGACTATCGACTAGTCTTTCATGGAAAATATAAATATTCATTATGCTGATTAAAGAGATAACCTACCCTACAGGTTACGTTAAAAACAATGCAAGTAAAGTAAATTATGTGCATATTTTATCTGAAATATAGTGGTAGTTTGTGATTAAATGTGAGCAATTTGACACTAAATGTATTATTTGGATGGAGTATATTTGAGGATGTTATAAAGAGATTGTTCTATATGCTGTGATACTATTTGCATTCAAATTAAATGAATAACTGGGTTATTTGTAGCTGACAAAGTTTCCATAAAAAGTCTGCATAAAATATCTGAATAAATAGTCTGCATTTCTGTATGCGTGCCACTATCCTTTAGCACAGGGAACACTTATCTATGCTTCCTTCAAAGCCACCAGACTCCATTGACAAAAACAGCAATTTTATCTCAAAGTACACAGGGGTGGCTGGTCTAATCTTACAGCCACCTCATGCTTTTAGTTTCCTTGTGTTATAGTGTGACCCTCAGATCCAAACTGACATGGCATCCACAGCAGTATATTCTGTGCCGTGATTTTGAAACTTTCCAGACTGAGTGGGCGTTTGAATTTTAAAGCATGGAAGAGAACGCCGGAGTCGGCCTTGAACAGAAGAGCTAATTTGCAAAAAAAAGAAAAAGCCATTCTTTAAATTAATAAATCAACACCGGTTTGACTGAAATTCCTTTGAGTACATCATTTTAAAAAGTGATTTATGAAAAGTTGGTCTTTTTGTGAGTGTGTGTGTGTGTGTGTGTGTGTGTGTGTGTGTGCCAACCTGGGAATATCATTGTTGGGTGTTGGGTTGTTTTGATGAGATATAAAAAATGTGATCTTTTAGGTATCAAAACAACCCAACACTAGTTTGAATGGTATTCCCAGGGATACACACACACACACACACACACACACACACACAAACATGATTTCGGAAAAAAGATAAAACAGTGTTGTTATCTCTTTATTTTGAATCTAACGAAAACTTAATCAAAGGGCTGTCACATCATGAAAATGTCTTTATTCATCAGTAATTCATAAAAGCCTTGGAAAGTGCATCAGATCACAAAATGCTGCTGTGTCCTTCTAGAAGTCAAAACAACTTTTTCTGTCCTCTAAGTTTCCATGTAGAGCTCACTCTATAAAAGATTGAAATGTAAAATATCCATGACTAATGTAAAGCAACAAGGGAAAGGAGATCACATGAGATGCAATGACACATCATGTAGCCTACGGAGCTGGCTGGTGTCATGCAAGATGTTGTATCTCTTTCAGAATTTCCCTGAGCTCACAAAAGCATTTCATCATAGTCCAAACTTTTTTTGGAGTACAGAAGGAGGGAACACATTTTGGCAGCGTGCGTTTTCTCCCTGTGAAAGGAGCTCATTAGCTTCTCTTGCCCTCAATTGAGCTTCCCAGACAGAACTTCCTCTCCTGCTGAATACAAATCCGCCTCCTTCACCGAGATTGGGACACCCAAACACTAACCATAGCCATAACCCTGGCCATCTCAAACCTAAATCAAATATAGCCACTTAATTAGTTGAACTTTTGAGGGGCACCTCAGTGCCTGGAGGCATGCTACCAGAGGGAATCAATTCAGGACAGAAACATTGTCTTTAAATGAAAATGTTTCCTTTCTTTATCTGGGGCTACAAAGCTCCTTCTCATCAAAATACACTCCAATAGGTGTAAATACAAAGGTTATACAATATCCCAAGGGTCACAAATCATCCTGTTTATTTTTAGTCTGCTCAAACTACAAAAGGCAAGCTCAGACAGAGACATAGAGAAGGTTTTTAAGGTAAGTCCCAATATACTGAGAGTGTTCCTGTTTTTGTTGTATAAAAGTATAAAAATTTTATTGATCTTGTGATATTTTACAGACCAATATTCATGAATGGATTACTGAACAGGCCAGAGACTTAAAATGACTACAGACAGACTCAAAACAACTAAAGAAAAGGGCAAAACAACCTCAGACAAACAATAACTACAAGAAGTTTGTATGTTTTTTTTATGAAAAACTTTGCAGTACAATTTGAATATTGTCCAAAGAATTGTGATTTTTTTTTTTGTAGGAAATCTTACGAAGCAAATCATGACAACAGCCTGCTCAAAAAGACTAAACAATTACAAAGTGACTCAAAACAACTACAAAGAGACAAAAAAATAACCATAAAGAAACACAAAACCAGAAAGAGAGATGTGTGACAACAAGAACAAAAAGAGGCTATACAACTATAAATTATATGTGTCCTGCTCCTATGTTGGAAAAATAGCACAGCCTTTTGCATATCTGTGCCCAGGGCCCATTATCTTATAATCTGCTTGTGCCAATACTGAAAACTGATGCAAAACACAATCAGTTTTCATGATGACAAAAACTAGAATGATAAGACCAAAATGGAAAATGAGCTTAGCTGTGTTTTTTAAAACTTGTCCGGTTCCAGTTTTCTTTTTTTGTTGGTGCATTCGCTTTAGAAATAAGTGCAAACGTTTCAGTCTTCCTTCAAATGTCTTGGCAGCCAAATTGCCTCCCTCAGTTAATCACCCCTATTTGCATGAAAATTCTGATCTCTACACACTTATCCATTAAGTACCTGGCAATTTGACTGAGGAGCTATTAAACTGAATCGCCTCCATTACACAAATATGTGTAATGGGACAAACGATTTTGTATGTCCTGCAACTTCATTAAGAATAACAGTAATTCACGCGACTTCATGTGTATAAAACAAGAGCTTCTTGAAACTGGAAAGATAACCGACTCCATTTTTTTTAAAGAATTATAACCGCAAAGGTCCTTCATTTTCTGATACCAAGTACCAAGTGCAGTGCTCGAACAGAAGACAGAAAGCTACTAACAATAATGTCTGTTTGAGTTCTGCTCATTTAGATAAAAGGGCTTCTGGTCTTATCAATTATTAAGTCGATTTTGCATTCTTCAGTGTTTCTATGTGAAAAGTTTAAAGAAAAACAAAGACGGACTAGAATTTCTAAAAAGTTATGGAACATCTAATTCTTAAATAAACGGCTGAAGCCTATACTTTCATTACAAGACACCAGTGTCGACACCTCTATCAATAACTTAGGACGGTCTTTTTAAATATTTTATAAAGATATTACTTCAACCAGAATTAATCAATACACATGGAAAATAAGTTATAAAACAAACTGCAGTGAATTAAAGTATTAAGAGCTTTAAGACAGATTCACATATTCCATTTTATCAAGCCGTTGAGGATTTAGTTATGTTCCCAACACAAAAATACACTTATTGTAATGGTTTATCTCTTTACTAACAGCACTCATCATTAGCAATCAAAAACTAATGATTATTTTATTGTGGCCTTTTTTTCTGTTTCTATTGCAATGGCTGGAGGGTCTGAATATGAGAAAGCACCTGATAACAAAACAATAATCTAATGAAAGTTTTCTTTTTATTATTATTATTATTATTGTATCTAATGAATGGCTACTTATCTCAATAAATACAAAAATGCTCTGAAATATACTCCATATACATTTTGTATTATTTCAGAAAATTATTGGTAAAATAAATAAATAAATAAGGGGTCAGTCATGGGCTGAATATTCTGTTTACATAAACAATAGGATGCATGATAAACACAGAACGGTCAAAATCAATCAAAACAATATTTCCTCATTGATTTAAGTGGTATTGTTAGTGGTTATATGCTCTCTTTTGGTGGGTGGTGGAAGTAATATAACATCTTCTGTTTTCTTGTTTAAACACAAAGTACATACTTTACTTTATTTGCTCCTTCCTTGCCTCACAGTCCGTCGCGTTTGCTGAAAAAGAGGGTTTGTCTCTGCAGTCCACTTAAGATGTAAGATGTAGAACACTGTGATTGACTTCAAGACAGCCAATCAAATAAGTTTGTGCATTTGGGTGGAATCAAGTGACTAACAGATCTTAACATCCTAGAAAAGAATGGCCAGGAAATCTGAATGAGTTAGCAATGTAGGCTAATTTACAAATCAAAGACTTTATATAAATAATGGACGTAGTCACCGTGACGTCACCCATTGGTTTGTGGACTGCCCGTTGGAAGCATCCAGTTCAGTGATACTCTCGTCGCCATCTTGTGTCGCCATCTTGTTTCCGATACGGGGAGCAGACCATATTTGGACTGTGGAGTAGCGAGAGGGATCTGACGACACTGACTACGCCTCTCTACACCTCAACCTGACGTAGAGAAGCCGCTGCTAATTCATGTTAGCATTAACTGTAGCATTAACTGGGATGTTCATTTTGGCTAGCAAAAAAACAAAAACAAAATGTACGTTTCTTACCTAAGAAAAATGAACAGCGACTCCTTTCCAACTCCTTTATTGACATGTTGCCTTGGATACGCATTGTTCTGCTTCTCTCCTGATGACAGATCACCTTGTTAGCCACCTGTCAATCAAATGTAGCCACGCCCCAAAGCATATGATTCTTTATCTTCTATTTTCTTCTAAATGGGGCCATTATTTGAACTATTAACATCAAATTGTCTTGAAGAAGATTTTTTACTAGCGATTGAGACCATAGTGTTGTCCTAAAAAAAATTCTGAGGTAATAAATCAAGTGAGAAGTTTTCGCATTTTGCATTGAAATTAATGGACAGAAATGTTTTTGCAGCCGCACTTAGCACCCCCTGCTGGAATTTTCGGTAGAACACTTCCTGGTTTGCCTCCCTGCTCAGACCCGGAGGTTGCCGCTGTTACAAATGCAGTTAGCAGTTAGCAACAGAAATTAATGTACTGTGTTCCAGAGAACCACATTCAAAAGCAGGTGGAATTAATAAAGACTATTTCTTGTAATAAGTAATGAATTGTATTATTAATACAAATTAAGGCAAATTAAGGTGGAAATAAATAAAGAGATTGTTTTAATGTATGCCTAGCACAAGTGTTTTTGTTTTTCTCCTCTTTTTATGGCACTCTAATCCTAAACAGATTTTTGGGCTTTTTGACAACATTCAGGTTTCCAAAAATAAAGTCAGATTGCAAAACAAAAACAGGTGCATTTCCATTTTTCCTGTTTTCTGTTTCACAAAGCAGAAAAGTGGAGGCATTTTTCCAATTTCACATCTTCCTGTTTTGCCTGTGAAGCCAGACATCAACCAATCAAAGGATTGTTGCTGTAAAGACCTGCAGCCAACTGACGTAAATGTAATGCTTAACAAGAGAGCTAATCGCCTCTGTTGGGATTTGTAAAATTTGACTATAATGTGAATATTTGATTTGATTCGGGGTTTTGTGTCTCAGTCAGAGAATCAGATGACTCAATATTACATTGATCATTATTTACTGGTTATATAGGATTTACTCCGTAAGATGAGGCAGACAGCAGAGTCTGTGGCAGCGCTGCATTACTCCTGGCTACGCTGGAGCTGAATACAGGCTTCATGGTGGCATTAAAATACATCTGATTACTGGTGCTTATCACAGGCTCTTTGGTTACATTCTGCATATGTGAATCCAATGTGGCAGGAACAAGCTTCAGCAGAATGGCAGCAAGAAGACAGAAGTAGTAAACAGACCCAAAATTGGCCTCAAGCTGTGCCGCAGGAATGAACATGAGGCAATGATTAATCTGAGGGACTTTTTATTTATAAATCTACAATAAAGTTACATAAAAACACTTCACAAAGCACAAAAGTTGGCTCTTTATTCATGAATTTCATTCTGAAGTTGGGTAAGTGGCACACAAACTCTTAACCTGAAATATGCATTTATTAAGTGATCGTCCTACTAATCTTGCAAATTGCCTTTTCGAATGTCTTAATGGTTTAGTGAGATTACATACCATTGGACCACACAGAGCTACTGGAAAGCTTAAAGGTTTCCCTCCATCTCTGTCTTTTTCCCCCGCAGCAACTGCTGAAGATCGAGCTCTTAAATCTTTAATCACCTGTGGTGCAGCAGGCAGAGAAATAATCGCTTATTTTGTAACAGCAGCACCCACCATAATAAATGGAGTATAATACATCAGTTACACCCTCACCTAGACTGACACAGAATACAGATACTGAAGTCGTGCCAGGAGTTTGTTTACAGTACAGCCTGTACGCCGACATTACTGTAATATTGAACTGACCTAAAACAATTGTTAATGATCATCAGGTTGTTGCTCGTTGGTAGAAGAGCCACTTGTAGAGCCTTGAAACTAGGTCAGTGAAGTGGAAGGTGAGCACCTTTAACCTTCTACGGTTGCACTATTTTAAAACCCAACAACCACACACACAGCGACAACCTCTCTATAGAGAAACCATGCTCAACCAGACGATCTCACAGAAATCCGTGAAATAGCCACGGATTTCGCTTAACTCAAAATCCGTGGAATAGCCACGGATTCGCTCAAATTTCCGTGAAACTGACACGGATTTCGCTACAATGCAAGTTAATGACATAGTCATATCCCGTGGCTATTCCAACATACAAAGTGATTATGTACATTCACTGAGTGAATATTTAGAAAATAAAACATATATTTCTCGCTACAAATGTGATCAAAATCCATTTTTATGCAGAAACTAAGTCAAAATATTGATTTTTCACTAAAAAGGAGAGAACTGTCCGCCATGTTTTTTGCTCTGACCGCTGGGACCTTGAAAGTCACGTGACTTGGAACAAACCAATAGCCACGGGATATGACTGTCATTAACTTGCATTCTAGCGAAATCCGTGTCAGTTTCATGGAAATTTGAGCGAATCCGTGGCTATTCGACGGATTTTGAGTTAAGCGAAATCCGTGGCTATTTCATGGATTTCTGTGAGACCAGGTTGGGTCTGCAAGCTCACTTTTTCATACAGGTTACAGAAGAAAGAGCCCAAGCATATGCATTAGTCTTTTAAATGTTTGTTCATTTTTGACTAAAAAGAAACTATTCTCTTCATGAGTATTCATGCTTACTCACACAAAGTGCAAGATTTGTTTTTTTCTACAGAGTAGTTGTTTTTTAAGGAGCTGAAGTAGTTGATGAGGTGCTATCAGAGGCTTAGTAATGCAGGTTGGGTTTAATTAGATTTAATGCAACACAAAGACATACAAGAATGCAGTCTTAAAGCTGGCAGGTTGAAAACAAATAAATCAAAAAAAGACAGGGAAAAACAGAGAAACGCTGTGAGGAAACTAAGACGAGGAAAAACACTGGATGTCTGCTGAGACGAAGACAAACTGTCAGTAAGCAAAGGAAGAACACTGACCAAATACACAAGGAGAGGTAGGTGGTGAGACAATCACAATGGGAGGAAAACAGACAAAGACTTGGAATCCTTGACACATGAGACACTTACTACAAAATAAAATAGGAAACATTAAACATAATCCAACAACTAGAACCCTAAAGCCTTGAGATAACTGAACACTTACTGCAAACTAGAAATATGAAATTAAATATGGCTACTAACAGAGGTCACTATAGAGAAATAATATACAAAAATCAGAATAAAATAGGGAACACTAAACATAATCCAAACCCTAGAAAACAAAAGCCTCAAGATAACTGAACATATGAACTAGATATATGAAAACAAAGGCAGCTACTAAGGTCACTAAAGCAGTGGCGGTTCTACACAGGAGCCTACAGGGGCCACTGCCCCTGTGAAGAAGCCCTTGGCCCCTGCTGTGGCCCCTGTGTCAAATTAATAATGAAATGATCAATTTATAACGATGAACGACAGAACAATTCTCACCTATTTTTTGTTCAAACAATATCTCATTGTACACAAAAGGAACCCAGAATGTGTACATTGTATAAAAGTTTAATTGTGCAATAAAAGCTTGTGTATATAAAAAAAGATCATTCTCACTATACTGCACTTTCAAAATAAAAAAAACTAATTGTGCACAAAAATGAGAAATGTCATTGTTGTACAAAAATAATTACTGTTGGTAAGTCTCATTGTTTCAATCAATGTATTTGCATCTTCCAAAAATTCTTAAATTAAATTTTGAAATGAGCTAAAATAAATATAGTATATAGTATAGTATATAGTATAGTATAGTATAGTCTAGAACCGCCACTGCACTAAAGAAATATGATATATACGAAAATCACAGTAAAACAGAAAACAGTAAACATGAACCCAAACCCTAGAAAAACAAACTTCTCTAGTTGAACATAAACACGGCAAAATACATAACTAATAGTTATATGGCTTCACATAAATCTTAAGGCTAGCCACAGAGCAGGACCATGAAAGGTGAGTGTACTCGTTAGATGGATGGGTAGGTTACCAAGGAGTAAGTACTCTCCTTTATATTACAGTGGGTTTTTGTCTGATAGGTGGATATACCTTAAACCTAAGAAAAAAGTGGGCATACACACACACACACACACACACACACACACACACACACACATATAGATACCCATGCTCCGCTACAGCACACCTACTTAGTAAAACAAAGATTATGTAGTGTGACTTTATTAAACACCATAACTCCATGTAAGAGGTGGAGAAATATTTGAAATACAGTAAAGAGAGAGAGAGAGAGAGAGAGAGAGAGAGAGTGTTATCTTGTAAATGTCATGTTGTACAACTATGGTACCTACACCCTCTTGCCAAAGCATCTTTCCAAATCTTTCTGCAGGGCGTATGTTCCAAACCACTGGAGCAGCTCCAGCCTAATCCCTGTTGTTATTTCATTTAATTCTTAATATTTCTGTGCACAGTCAGCGTTTGTAACCTTGTATGAAACTACAAATAAGAGAGAAATACATCAAACATCAATCAGAAAGAGACAATTTGTAACATAAGGATTTTGATTCACCAGCAAAAACATCAAATCTTTCATCCACCCACTGCCTCACTCATTTTCATATTATATAAAGACACATTTTCATCCCAGTGAAACCACCAGTTCAAGTTCCAAGCTTCAGTTAAAAGTTATTTAACTGTCCTCGGGAGCAGGGAATGCATTGACTAGGTTGTTCAAGAGGACAAAACTCTGCAGATGGGTGTAACTATCAGGAACTGTCAGGAACCTTTTCTATCAAAAGAGACATTTTTGCATAACATATTTGAATCTTATAATGGAGGAAATTTGCCAATTTCTCTGATTTTTGCAGATTGGGCAAGCAGCATTGGCGATGGAAGAAAACAAATGTATCCAGGTACTATTACATTCTCTGTTTTCCAATAATTTTCTTTTTCTGGATCTAGAATCCAAATCTATCATTGCTTAACTCAAGACCAGTCACCGCTACTTAAGTGTTGGTGACGTCTGTAGGCTACATTTTAGCTGACTGAAATAAAACTCTTTATTCTGTTTATAGACTACAAATGTTTTTCAACGTGACAATATGAGGCCTTTAGGTCTACAACACTATTAATGAAAAATAAACAGCATAAAGCAATTCCATTTCATTTTCATTTTTCTCAAAGCCACAGGCTGCCTATCCCTGGACTAGTCAAATAGATTTGTGAAACAAAGATTATATAGAGTGACACTCTGGCCATGTTAAACATTGTAATAATCAATGTAAGAGGCGGAAAGATATGACATACAGTAATAGAGAGAGAGTGTTATCTTGTAAATGTCATCTTGTACAACTATGATACCTACAACCTCTTGCCAAAGCATCTTTCCAAATCTTTCTGCAGGGTGTATGTTCCAAACCACTGGAGCAGCTCAGTCTAATCCCTGTCGTTAGGTGAGAGATAATAGATGTTGCTAACGGGTATGGTAAACTGTGACAGGCGAGGTGGAATTACCTCACCGCTGTTGTCTGGTTTAAAAGGGTAAATCCGTAATGACTTACAAAGGGCAGAGAACTGCTACTATACCTCAGTGTGTGGGTTCAAACCTCAGAGCATGTCGCTTTTTTTGTCCACAGCCAATTCATGATGTTAAAGCAGGTGTTGTTACAGCTGAGTGGGATGTGCAACATGCTGAAAGTACGAATGTACAGCAACAACAGCTGTTTTATTCTCTATTATGTGCTATTCGGTGATGATTTCCCCTTTAATGTCCCCACCAGGCTGAGTTGAGGTGCCAGGCTGCAGTGCTGTTTTCCAGCTGTATGAATGTTGGCTGGGTCCAGTAGGCTTATTGAAACGCTGACCTTTAACGTGTCTTGAGACTTAAGGCTTTGCATACAAATGATGATCTGATTCCTCAGTCATTTGACCAGTCAGTCATTGCCACAGCACGCCACCGCTGGATGCTGCCTTAGCAGGGCTGAGCTCCTTCATTTCCTCCACTGGCTTTTAATTACCAATGGAAACATGGTGGAATAATTCACTTTAAACCTTGTGCGACTAAGTTCACTTTCATTGTCTTTCTCTTTACTTGTCTGCAGCTGTGAATAAGGTGAGTATGAAAGTGGGGCGCATGCCAATTTAGGGTTATTTAATTAGTCATTATAAACAGTATGGTTTTGAAGCCAGTGCAATTTAATCATGTATGCAAATGCATGGCCTATATTGAAAACATAATTATGCAGAGGAGAGTAGACACACATCCATGCCACTTAGAAGAAATGATGCAACAGTGCCACCTACTGAGAATAACTTGCACCTACTCTGGTCTATTGATGGTCACAGGCGTGACCTGGAATAATTGTTCTCTGCTCCTTCACTTTTTAATTAAATAAAGGTATTTTTTTCGCAATATCACCACAACATTTTTCCCCTGAAACAATGGCAGCCTAAAGAGGAGGAAGCTACCCACTCATTACTGCAATGCATTTTAAATTAATCACCCTCACGGAGGGAAAAACTGAATAATTAAAACGAAAGAGTTATTGGAGTTATTATGTGCAGCTTCCTCTTCTGATACGAACTAATCCTCCAGTAACATCCACATGTTTTTTAAGACGATTTTCAAAGACTTTAAAAATAGAATTATTGATTTTAGTAGCTCCCTGCTCACTGGTGATATTTTAAAATTCAGCACTGCAGTGTGTTGAGATGTGACAAAAGAATGGAATATGAGTTGGTGTTATAAAACCTCAAAATTATTACAACTTTTGCCACTAAAGCAGAATGTGCAAATTGATCTTTAAATCACAGAAGACTGGGTGGGTGAGGATGGGGTGTTGCAGTTTAATGGGTGTTATTGAGACTTAACACTGTATCCGCGTCATAGTGAAAACACCTTTAGAAATCAGGTTATTTCTGGGCAAACGACAGCTCAGTCACTGTTTGTTAACTTGCATGATTGTGTAAAGAAAATATATAAAATGAGACAAATCCAGAGAGATTAGAGATAATTTGGAATGAAATTCATTTGTGTGAAAGTGTTCAACAGTAATTACAGTGCACCCTGTGTGACCACCCCTGCTGTGTCTTGTGTTTGCTGTGTGACTTGCCTGTTTCTATGCTGACTCTGCAGGTGGATGATTAGTGTAACCTGGAACACCTGAGGGCCCCAGTGTGTCATTTAAGCCTGACTGCAGTGCAGCTCTGTCTGTCTGCAGCTCTCTCTCCCTGCAGGCACCAATTTTGTTCAGTTTAGTATTTGCTGTAAGTTTATTCTTATGCCTTCTTTTCAACTCCCACACATATCCATAACTCATGCACACTTACCACTAATTTCACAGACACCAATAATTATTGGTAACACTTTAAGGTCCTTAATAAACATTAATTAACAAGTAATAAGGCATTGTTCTCGCTTTAGATCCGGTAGTTGCAAAAAGCATCGTTAACTGATAGTTAACTTATAATAGATGAGCAATAAAGTTTATTTTAATATCAATAAGCAAACAAAATAAGATTAATAAAGGCATGGCAAAGACATAATGGGTGGGTCATGGGTGTTTGTAATGCCATTATTAACACTTATATAAGCTTATAAACACACAATAATGTTAATAAGCATCTTGTAAGGACTTACAAGGGCCTTATTACTTGTTAATTAATGGTTATTACAAGGACCTTAATATAAAGCGTTATCTACTTATTTTTCTTAACTTTGACCCACAACAAACAGCAAAAAATCAAATCTTCCTTTCACCCACTGTCTCATTCATTTCATATTATATGGAGCCATATTTTCATCCCAGTGAAACCACAAAGTTAAAAGTGATGTGCAGTGAAGTGTCCTGAAAAGCAAAGCATGTATTGACTGAGTTTTTTTCTAGGGGAAAAACTACTACTTTATAGACCTCAAATCAATCAAGAAATTGTTGAAGTTTCACAGGTAAAAAGACTCCATGTTTGTTTCAAATATTTATTTCCCAAGTCCAGAAATGACAAAACCACTTCTAACTTTGAAATGTGCTTTACATTTATTAAGAAAACAAAATGTCTTATATGCAAAAATGGTCTATACACAATGTTTTTAACCTAAAAGGCACCAAAGACACATGATCAGTTTCTGCTTCTTGCTGGCTCCATAACGACATAAAAAAACAGGACATGGATCGACTGGAGAAGATGTGAAAATAAATCCAAATAAAACATTAGCGACATTATTAGAGACTTTTAGTTTTCTCTCACGATGTAGTAATCTTTATTTGAATGGTTAAAAAAAAGCTAATAAGACAATAGTGGTGTTGTGATGGCTAAAATATATATTATTTATTACATAAATACAATAGTCTTAATGTAGCACATTTTGTGTGCATTATTTACTCCCTTTTGTGGCTACAGACTGTCCACTATGTGTGCAAGGGGGAAAAACAATGTGAGAACATCCTTAATACAAAGTACAACTTCTGTCAAACTTGAAAATTTTATTCATAGAACATACACGTTTGTAATAAATAATTTTTAGTACAATTTTCAGGTTGTAACTATTAGAAAAAACAACTGCTATGTCCTTGTTACTGCTAAAGATTGAAAAATGAACTTAAATGATGATATGGCTGTGATTGTCTGAACATTAGAGTGTTGTGTGCATGTGATATATTATGATGGGAGAGCTGTCAACACATCTGGTCTCACAAATAGCTGAAAACCAAAGGTTAAGTATTCTCCTTTAAACCTCACTCATCCCCTGTGGACACTTAAGATCTTAAGTCCAAAATGAGCAAAGTGACAGTGCCATACATCTTCACAAGTGCTAGTAAAGCTAGAAAGTGGCACGCGTGAGAGGAATGAGAACAGCAGGTCCGTTTTGAACTTAAAAAAGTAAACGTGTGAGGTAACTTCCTCCTACTGGTATTAACTCTCAGTGTAAAGATGGCAGCAGCACTCATCTTCCTCCTCCTTCTCTAATTCTTCCTCTCACATTCAGAAGCGCATGTCTTATCAGGCTGTGGAACGAGGCCAGCACTTGTACCATGGTGGAGGCTAAAATCCATGCAAAACATTTTTTAACCATAACCAAAAAATGACATGATATGATAAAGTGAAATAACCTTGTGCTTCAGGTGGCGTAGGTAACTGGGATGACAATAATGTAATGTAATCCAGGAGTAACATACTGCCAGCACCATTCCTCTACCTATTCAAGGCACCTTTCTCAAGAAATCAAAGCACCTTATTTGGATCCCCTTCTGGATACACCAGTGGTCCCGCCCATAGTGCTGTGGCTTCTTTATGATTGGTCCCATGGGAAGCACTGCATACAGTTTGGTGAAGTGACCATTGCGCCTTCTCTTGTTCCTCGCTTGTTTCATTTGCTTAGGCTGATGGTGACATAAGATGTGGGTATGTATCCCTCATCCCCATTGTTCCTACGGACACGGGTCCAGCCGTCCCCTTTGTCCTCCTCTACCACGGCCAGCACCTCCCCCTCCTGCATAGAGATGGTCCCTTCACTGGCACCTGGAGGAGAGACAAACTAGATGGTAGCAAACATCCCACAGATTATATGGTTGTGACCTCACTTCTTTTGTCGATCTCAGAAACATTTTAATCTCAACTGGCTACACTTTTAAAATATAGCCAGAACTACATGTACTATTTGCTGATGAGAAGGTAAGCTGCCAAGATTTTGTGAAAAGTGTGTATCCACGAAAGACATAAACTTTAAAATAACGTACTTTGTTAATGCCAAAAAGCTCTCCCTAATTTCCATATTTACATGTAAATCTTTACATTTAAAATAAGCATGAATTCTCTACAGCTGCAACCACATACCTGCATGCATCACATGTTCATTAATTTACAAACACACACACACACCATGATAAACATTTCATTTCACCCTCCTAAGGTAAAAACTGTGGCAGCCAGAGGGTGAAGAAAGTTTAGTGGAAGGACCGACCAACATCGCTAACTATAGAGCTGCGTGTCACAACTAAAAACTACCCTCTACTGGGTCCAGTAACGCCTCCTGAAGGCTATGTGACAAACAGTTTATGAGTTATGAAACTAATGTTGCCGCCTACACGTGTCTAAAACAAAAAGTTATGAATTATGAAAGTTGTCATGGCCTAAGTGTGGGGACTGGGGGCTAAGCCACAAAAATGAAAGATACACTCCCTGCTCAGTGCAATGATGCCTCCCACAGGAGTTTGGCCATGGTATGAGAATCTGTTCAAAAATTATGCACATTTTTTATTATAAGTCAGTCCCACTTCCACAACATGTTTTTGACAGTAGGCATGAACAATCAATAAGCTGTCTTGGTTCATGAAAAACGTTTCCATTTGGAAGTAATGCACCTTTTGCAGATAGAAACTCCCCTTGTCATGCCCCCTTTTAGCCGGTTGGCAAAAAAAAAAAAAACAAAGACACACCTTCACATAAACATACTTGACCTTCATGTCAAACTTCAGCCTCCTAGGGCTAAAACTGTTGCTGCTAGAGAGTGGGGAAATGTTTGTGGACCGACCAACTGACCTATAGAGCTGCTAGTTGCAACTAAAAAACATAAAAACTGTGGGAACACAAAGATTCTTTACCTGGATAACATCATCAGTACACCTTCAGTAGTAAAAAAATACTTAATACGTTTACAATTTAGAATAAGACCACTGACTTCCAAGAAGACAGCTGCAGTTTCGAGGAAAAAGATTAATGTGTCCTAGTCACCTAAACAGCCTGTGACATACCTGGAAAGCTGTACATGGCTGTGCATGTCCCAATAGGAACGGTTAGTTCCTCATCCTCAAAGTCATCATCAAACTCAGCGTAGATGGCCTGGGAGGGATCAGGAGTGCTTTCATCAGAGTGAGCTCCATCAGGGCTGGATAGAAAAAAAACACAAGGTTTCCTGTTCAGAGCAGACAACACATCACCGTGCAAACACATTGTCTATTAATGGAATTTAGTGTTACCTGAGTACATCGTGAGCTCCGTTGTTGTTGAATGTGTGAGTTTTATAGCGCAACGTGTCCCCTCGACCTCCTGCCTCAGCCAGCCAAGTCTTCAGGAGGGAGCCAAAGTGAATAAAGGGAAAATAAATTAAGCACTCTTTATTGTGATGCCTTTAATGGTAGATGTATCAAGTCAGGTTTATTTGTAAAAACCCAACATCCAACAAAATGCCTCAATGGGCTCAGCTCACAATGGTAAATGACGACCTCGCTATATGAATAAACAACAGGGGTCTGGATTACCTCATACTTGTTGAGCTCTCCTCTGAGCCGCTCTATATTCTGGGACGTCTGGCTGATTTGGGATGCCAGACTAGCAGGGTCTCCCATTTGAGGATTTTTCTCATACACATCTTTCATTTTCCCCAGGGCCTCACTGAAGAGAGGAGAGAGAGAGGAACAAGGGAGGAGGGGGGTGACTTTCAGTAGAAATGGGTTCCCTGCAGAGCTCAGGGCTGAGTAAACAATTCAAACACTTACACAGACACCACAGAGGTATACACACTGATGTGCACTGCATGAATATAATATCCACACTCCCACCACAGGAGTTCAAACAGAGATGGTTATTAATACGCAGAAGGATACCCACATATATACACAAACGCACACACCTCTGATCCACTTCCTTTTGCAGCTCTTTGCTAATTTCCTCTAGTTTCTGTTGTAACCTCTTTCTGCGCTGCTCCGGAGGAAGATGGGCGAAGTCCTCCGTCACCATAGGCTGCAAGAGTTCACAGGAAAAGGCGTGTTAACACTGAATGTAGTCTAATATTTATCAGTTTCATAACAACAGTAACCATGGGAAGATAAACAGACACGTCAGGAGGAGCATAGTGCCGTTTGGGTTCAGCTCAACAGGCAATGTTTAACTGACAAAATATTAATTTCTAATCTCCTCGTTACACAGGAGTTAGGCTTATTCATTTAAAGCCAGCTCCTGTACAGCAGTGAGCTGAACCCAAAACCAATAAAAATAAAAGCACACTTGTAACTTTATATTGATTTGTTTTAAACCACAATTTCAAGAAATCTTTGACGGTAAGGGTGACCCAAGAAGGTGCAGTACCAAGCTCCAAAAAAATTTTATGCAGAAAACAAATATTGTTTTTTCTCGTGCTCCCAAGCTTCTCTCCCTTGCTCCACCACCAGGTGGCCACCTCTTCAATACAAACTCAAGACAAGCCAGCTAACATGATCACTATTGCTGCAATTAGAACAAAGAAACTCTGAACACTTTAATCAATCATTAATCATCATTAATAAATGGCAAATTGATAGATAATTTCCTTTTACTATATTTAGTATTCGTTCTGGATTACCAAATAATTTGTAAACCATCCATAAACATTATTTGGATGTGCATATGAAGTTTCAACTGATGATCATAGTATAATGTTAAATGGATACATACTTTTTAAAGCAACTACAAATATTTAGAATAAATAGAACACCAATACAAGTCTTTATGGGGACAAATTAATGTTTGCTTTAGAAAGCACTTAACATTTTTAAATCATTATAATTAGCCCCTGCAACTTAAAGATAATGTTTATAAATGGTTCAGAAATCCTGAACAATATATTGTTCATCGAAGTAATGATTATCATTAACAAATAATAGTATATAAAATCTTATGTGTGCAACAATAAAGTACAATGCATTGCATCATAACTAATACTTAGAAAGACATAATTATTTATGTTTGTTATAAGTATAAAAAAACAATATACACATGAATTTAAGTTGAAATAACTATCAATTTACCATTTGTTAATTACGTTTATTATAAAGATTTAACAGAAGCCCCAGCAAAGCTTTGTGATAAGAAAATGATTACAATAAAATGAGCTCTTGTAATGGAAAGGTGGCCATTTGTACGTGTCAAACAACGGAGACCCCACACCAGCCTTGTTGTTCATATTACCATGATTCTCTCTGGGGTAAACTTCTGAGGGGGAAAAATAAACAGTTTGTGTATCGAAAGATCTGATCACATCTTTAAAAGTACTTTCCACACTGAAAAATGTTCTCTAGAACATGTACGAATATTGTTAGATATAAGATCTGCTACATTTAAGTGTTGAAAATGTAAAAAGTCTTTATCTAAAGTATTTATCTGAGGTCATATTTGCACAAGCAGGATTACAGGATGATGATGTGTGACCCCCGAAGAGTGGAGGTCTCCTCCTGCCACCCAAACCTTCTCCTCTGGTGACTCACCGATCTCCTGAGCGTCCGGAAGGAAGAGATTCTGGGTTTGACTGTCTTATTGATCTCCTTCAAACAGTACGACAGGGGGTCCCGGCCGAACTTGGGGGAAGGGGGTCCATTAGCGGGCGAGGGGGCGGGGGGTGTGGAGAAAGGTGGGAGCGTGGAGGGGGAGAGCTGGAGCGAGGCGAGACCAGAGTACCAGCACCCGAGCATGAGGTATGCAGGCGTATACAAGATGGGGGAAGAGAGGGGAGGGGGATGGAAGGATAGAAGAAGAGGGGAAGACAAAAACAACAAGGTGACAAGGGGAAGAAAAAGACACCATCAACACCTTAAAGCACACCACAAAGCCAGGAAGACAACACTGGAGCAAACCCAGCACACAAGCCCAGACAGCATGAAAGCACAAACACACATCTGTCTCTTTGGCTTTCCTTGGCACACACATTAAAAAAAAATATACAAAATTAAGACATTGAGCAACCAACCACAGCTCCCACACCAGAACCACAGCAGCCCAACACCTGCAGTCAGATCAGGTTTAAGGGTATAAGAGCCTCAGGGAGGAACCGAGCACCACAGCCAGAATCAGTTCAAATTTAAGATCTATTACAGTCTACCTCTTATTTTTATAGTTTTACCCATCATAGGTTATGATACCCTATTCCCTTTCTTCATTGTACAGATTGACACAGCTATAATTTAATAATACAGTAAGTCATCACATCCTCAATTGTCTGAACTACTTACTCGGAAGTGAAAATGAAAATTTAAAGTATTACCCAAATTGTTTACTGTAAATTCTCCTGACTGGGATTTTTATTCCACAAATGGGTAATGCTGACTGCTTATTATTTAATGTGTTTGAGAACTGTTCTATATAACACCATTAATATTCTTATTATTAAATGGTAAAGTAGAGCAAAGCAGAGTTTGTATCTACTTTAGTTGCAACATTTCTGTATCAACAGTGAAAATCAGTCAGTAAATGTGCAATATTGACTTAAAAGTATGATCAGCATTAATACTGCATGTATAGTGTATTCAGTATTATTATTAATTTACACTGTTATATATTGTAGTATAAATACTTTACATATATTTTTATATTTATTATCCCATATATATATATTAGTGCTATATATTGTCAAATATTATGCACATATTTTTTACATACTTATTTCTATTTTTATTGTATTTTATGTCTGTATATTTCTATTCTGGAATGGGGGAACTGTAACATAAGCCCATTTCCCCAAGTATCTCAGATTTTAAAGACACAGATATAATGGCCAAAACAATATTAACAAGGCACATTTAACCATTAAATAATTCTTTAAACCAATTAAGCTAAATCAATATATAGGATTCTGTGTGAAAATGCATGCTCACAGTTCAACCTGTGCTATCCTTTGACCTATATAGATAAAACATCAATTCATAAATCAGTGCAGTTGTTAAAAATAGCCTGCTTAATTACCACAGTGTCATTAGTGCATATAGATTTCTTGGGGATTGATGAACGCCCTGCACGACCTCTTAGAAAGAGGTTAACTTGTGCTGGAGTGAACTACAGTCAGACCTCTCAGTCGTTATGGGAAGGTGGGGGGTGGGATCTATTAGCTAAATTACACAGGAGGCTGATGTCTTCTAGTCTTCAATAGAGAACATATAAAACAACCCTACAACAAGGTCTTTTGTGTAAATACTGAGAGCTGGAAGCACAGCACTATCATTATGTGAACATCTACAGGGTATGTGCTACTTTTCCTGGGAGTTATGGGAATCTAAGTACAGGAGAGCAGCTAAGAGTGGGAATGTTTAGGGGCCAGACATAAACCAAAAGCTCACTCCAGCCAATATAGTCAACCTCCTATTCATACTGCTCTACAGGACTAATTGGGAGAGCATGACTGATGACACAGAGCAGTGTGCCACACACATACACAGAACAGGAAGAGTGCACAGCCAGTAAGACATGCAGAGAGAAGGGAGGCGCTGAACAAGCAAACACTGCAGGGAAGAAAGAAGGGATCATTTAGTGCTGAGGCAGGAGGAGGGGGGCCATGAGCTGGTTAGTGGTCAGCTACTCATATCACCAGTTCAGCTTTGGACCTCAGCATAAGCACTCCTTTGAGATAAGATTCATGATTTGCAATGCAGTGAGATTCTCAACCCAAACAGAGTCTCAAGGCCAAATACAAAATTGTCAATGTTGACATCTGTAGCATGAATGTGCGGTTGAATCTCATCCAGTTTTTCTGACCTGGCAAACCTGGTGTCATCCCGATTGTTGGTACAAAGATTTTATTGTGACGAGAGACATAATGCTAGGTTCTGGGCAGCATAATAGAAGCAGTGTGTTTGTGGATGCCTGTAGAGGAAAATTCAATGTTGTTTGGGCTCCGTGCTGATGAAAGCACAAGCACAGCAGAATGCTGACTGCCAGTTGACCTATTGGAAACCACACTGCAGGAGGAGGGAGGGTGTGTGGGGACAGAGTCATGCAAAAGGACCTGTTCTAGAAGTGTTGGCGCGTGTGTGAGTTCATGTATAATAATGAGAGAGGTTCATGCATTATACTGAGCTTCAGAGAGGAGACGGTTGTGTATATGTGTGTGTGTGTAGCAACAACCACAGGTCCATCATGAGTGCTCTCTGCAGAGGGGATTTCCTGACTCCTTCCTGCCAGCTCTGTGACTCTAACATTCAGTTTAATCTGACTGCCCACCTGTAGGCTTTCAAATCCGCTGTTGTTGATCATTGACAGAGGGGGTTGCTACTGGAGTGCATTCATGTCACAATTACCACAATGCAAAAAAAAAACATCTCTTCTTGTAAGAGGCAATGTCCTACCTTACTCTTTTTGCTGAAAAGCCAAAAGTTTTTGCTCCTGTTCTTCCCCAAAAGTTCCATGGGGCCTTTGGGCGTGCCCAGGCTGCTGTCAGATGAGGCTCTGTTGATGCCCTGACTGTAGTCCTCAAACTCCACATCTCCCGGACGTTCAAAGCCTGATTTGTTCTGCTCTATTATAACCATGGAGTCCTACATTATATTCAATTATGGATAAGAGAAATCGAGAGTTATTTTTAAAACAGAGACACAGGAAAATACAAATACACAAATACATGCTGCACATTAAAATCCATTAAACTTTTCTTTTTCTTCGAGACCAACTCACATTCCTCTCATTAACATTAGTGCCGGCTTTAGTAATGCCTTCCAGGCACTTGCCAATGATAGGCATCACATGCTTCTCTGTGTCTGAGAACAAGATGTAGCCTTGCGCCAACTTCCGTACTCGCCTCTCATCCAGATCCTGCAATTTCTAGTGAACACAAAACAAGAGTTGCTCAGACACCATCATTAGGGTTGAGACAATAAACAATACATAATGTATGTTATACACAATGTGCATCCCAATACCAAACAATAAATTTTAGTTCCTTATGATTATAAAACAAATTTGTAAATGCTCTGGTCAAAGCCAGAACTTTAGAATGTGAATAGGTGAAACTTTAAAAAAATGATTAAACTGAGGGGTTCATCTTTGAATCAATAAAAGTGTACTTTTACCCATCTTCACTTACTGAAATATGTGAGTATAGTAGTAGTATATGAGAAGAGTTCACCAAAACGTTGAATATATGTTTGAGTTTGAACAAGTTTTCAGTAGGTTGTGTCCATGCACTACAATATATCTACTTCATTTTGGTATAATTTACTTTAATTTATTATTTGCTATATATTGTTTGCTTTTTATTTATGTTATTTTATATAATGTATTTAAATGTATGTATTCATGTACTATATTTGGTTTATTTTGTTCATTTACATATGTTTTTTACATTTATTTTATTTTTATTTCTCAGTTGAATTCTATTTAATGTTTAAGATGATAAGATGATGCCTTTTAAAATTATTTTTTATCTAATGTATGATCTTTTCGAAGTTAATTAGTATAATAATAATAATAATAATAATAATAATTATAGTTTTGGCCATAATTGAGCAGCCCTAATAAATATGATCAGAGTTCAGTCTCAAATTGTTTGATATTTAATGTAGCTGCAATAGGGAATTTGGATCATTAGCCATTTGCGGTTATCAACACCATTAAACATTGAGGGCATTAACAGTGTCATGTTGCTCTGTGTAGGTCACTTACATTGAAAATGAGTGGCATATCATTAAAATAGAACTGGTTCTGCTCTTTGTTGTACTTCTGAAGCTGAGCAGCGTAATCGTTCTTACACTCCTCCGCTACGTGTGCTCTCATATGAGCCTGCTGTTTGGCCTGGAACCACACACAGCAAATAGGTCAAACAAATGCATCCGATTCTACTTTTGATCAGTGTAAAAAGCCCTTTTTTCCCCCTTGTTACTTTTTCTACATCAGCCTTTGTGGCATTGATGTCTTGATCAGTCTTCTCTGCGTACTGTGCTGCTCGCTCTGCTTCTCTCCATTCCCTCTCAAAGCGCTTTTTACTCTGCAGAAAAAAAAGAAATATAGAGGGAAAAAGAGAAAGAATATGTTCAGTACAATCAGCTAAGTGAGGCCTTAGCCTGAATGAAATATGAGAAGGTTTTACTATTTTTGAGCGAAGCATTTTTCACTGTCTATCTAAAAAGACAGATAGGGGAGGGAACATCTCCAATCATAACTTAATAGGTCTTGGATTGATGATAGGAGTCTAAAATGGGGAACTGCATTCCACTCTGTCCATCTCTTTTTACTATAGACAAATGTAGCTACCTGCCCAGCCATGTGGGTACAGAGAATAACTTTAAACTTTTCATTATGAACCCAGCATAAAGACAAAAGGCACTAAAAATATATGTCTGACAGCTCTGCTTATCACAATGAAAGACTCATCACGAAACATGAAGAAAGGTGGATGCCTCTTCAGGAAACATGTATTCTACAAATTTGAGAAATTCAGTGTCTGGACTTACACTGTCGAGCTGCTTGCAGGTGCTCTCCAAACTCTGCTGGGCCTTCTTGGCCTCCATCAGATACTGCAGACATTCATAAAAATAGCCCAAGTGAGAGGAGGGGAGGCGGGTCAGATGACAGAAAGAGAGACAGCCATGTGCAGGGGCAGACACTGAATAAACAATGACTTCCAAAAGAAACACAACATAACAGACGACAAAACAAATACCAATGTGTCTGTTTGAGACATCACGTCTGCAGCAAGAGCCCGTACACGGCTGCAGTGTTCTGCAACCCAGTGGGACAGAGCCAATGCATTCCTCATAGAGAAATGGCACACCACCATTCAGACCATGCTTCCCCCTGGAGACACTCAGTAAGGCTTCCTTCCTGCCACAGCGAGATCTCCACATCTCCACTCCTTCTTGAAATCTCGCTCTATTCACCTCCCACCCTTTACAGTCCTCCATAGCAATGTGTGCTGTCGGCTCCAACACTCCATTACTATAACTACTAAATACACTCTGGTACTGCAACAATTAGTTGATTAACTAATAAGTCGAGCCACGGAAAGGTAATCTGAGACTATTTTGATAACTATTTAAGCTTTTTCTTAGCAAAAATGCAAAAACTTTCTAAACGGTTCTAGGTTCTCAAATGAGAGAATGAGCTGCTTTTCTTCTTCTTTTTCATCACAGTAAACTGAATATTTTTGGGTTTTAAAATGTTAGACATTTTAATTACGTCACTTTGGGCTCTAGGAAATTGTGTTGGGTTTCCCTTTTTTTGTAGACCGAATCTTTACAACAACATAAATAATAATAAGCAGATTAGAACAAAACAAATATGTATGCAAGTAGCTGCCCTAATAGACTCAATGGGAATCGATCACTGTATCAAAGTAAAAGGAAAATGAAAAATTCCCTAAAACCCCAGTAGAACATAGTTGACAGCTATGGATGAAGGGGTATCAGAGGACAACGTGTGTGGATTCACTGTTTTGTCGATGTTGTGATGTTATCGAAGATTCTTTTACTGGTTTATAAATTTCTTAATGGTCTTAGTCCAGCCCATTTATCTGATTTACTTCTATGAACCCTCGAGGACCCTCAGGACTTCTGGGAGTGGCCTTTTGAAGTTAGAACTAAAACCCACAGTGAGGCGTCTTTTTCTCACTGTGGTCCACGTTTGTGGAACAGCCTCCCTGAAGACCTGAGGACATCAGAGACGGTTCTTTTTTTTTTTTTTTAAGAGCAAACTTAAGACTTATCTTTTTCATTTGGCTTTTACTTGAACCATTTTTTAAATATTTTTATGCTCATGCATCTTAGTGTTACAACATCTTCACTATTATTTTTTTAATTGCTAGTATTTATTAGTCATATATATATCATGCTCTACTTTTTATTTTTTCATCTTTTTTATCTAGCTTTTTTACTTTTTATTGTTATTATTATTTACTTTTGTTTTTTTATTTTATCTTACCTTAATATATTTTATCTAATTCATTTCTAACCTGCCTCCAGTGTTTCCTCACTGCTCCCTGTTGAGATGAAGCTTCCTCAGTTTGTGCTTTGTTTTTAATGGGATGGGTGGGGTGGAGGGATGGGGATGGGCGGAGGGTGTTTGCTTGTTTCTATGTTTTATTATTACTATTTTCTCCTTTTTATGTGAAGCAATTTGTGTTGCATTTCTCTAGTATGAAAAGTGCTATACAAATAAAGTCTGATTGATTGATTTTTGAAGCCTCAAATTTGCAGGTTAAAGGCTCTTGCGCAGTTGCTTCATTTTTCAAGGAGCTTGAATGCAGTGTGTTTAAAGTTACATTTCACCTGTGACAACATGCCAAATTCAATTTATCTGGTAAACTCGCAGCTGCAAAGATGGACTTTAATCAGCGTGACACAATGCACTCCCACTCACCGTCTTTCGCTCCTGCTTGAGCTCTTGCAGGTACTTGGTGAGATCGATGCAAATGTTCATCATCATGTTCTCAGCAATAAGCTCTCTCTGCCCTGCATAGTCATTCATCTCATTCAGGATTTCCAAAAAAGACTGGTAGCTGGACAACCTACCATTTAAGAGGAGGAGAGAGGAAAGGGTGGAGAAGTAAGAAAACAGTGATGGGACCACTGATAAGATGATTCATACACAGGCTGAAAGGGAAGCCAGCAGTGGGCCAAGTCATAATAAGAAGCTCGTGATTTCCTTATTCCTGCATCCAACTATGGGCATTTAAATGGCTCCATCAGCAGCATGAATGACAATAATGACAAGGCCATGCCTAACAGTTTAAAACATATTATTATTTGCAAGACAGTTTTCATTTGTTGGTTCCTTCAGTGAAAGCACAATTTTAGCCAAAATTGGGCCTCATGCAGGAAGTGATACGCAGACAAATGTCCTCTTATATTTGTATGCATCAACATTTTTTTCCTAATCACCAAAGTTTTCTTAATCTTTTGGCGAGTTGTTGAAGTTTCTAATTCAGTGAATATGAGTCAGTCAATATATATATGCCGATTTGGATGGTGAAGAACGTTTAGTTCACCTGGAGTTGATCATCTTATTTTTAGTCCAAACAGAAATTTAGACAAACGTTTCTGCATGAAGCCCACTGTTTCAGATGTAATTCCTTAAAGAAAAGGTAAAAACTGAGTCTGTAATATCTCATAGATGCATAGCCATCTATGAGTTGTCTTTTAGGATGAACTTTGCAATGTCTCACCTGCACTCTGGTTCATCTTTGCCGCTTCGTTTAAGGTTATATTTCTTTGAAAGGTTCCTGTGGACATTGAGAGTGCATTAAATGGGCAGACAAACACTTAAATTCTCAATGGAAAAAGATGGATGACAGCTGCAGGAAGCTCACTACTATTCTTATGCAACCGCTGGCTGTTTTATACAATAGGATTAAAAACAGCTTTCCTCTATGGAGCATATTAAAATAGCTTTTCTTCCTTCTTTCACTCTCTTTCTGACCACATCCTGTCTATCATGTGCCAGTCTGCTCCCACTTCCTCTCCTCTCCAGCAAAGCTCAGCACTACAACAGATGTGGGCCTGGAGACTGGGAGGACAACTGGGAGAGGGAGCACCATGGATGAAGAGAGAAAGAGGGAGAGAGAGAGTGAGCACACTGCAGCTGCAGAATGAGGCCAGTGTTTCACAGACAAGTTAGATTCTGTCCCCAAAGTAGTCATAAGACCCCACAAACATTTCATAAACAGCCTTTTAACATGCAAACACAAGCAAACACACACACGCTGACACAAGCAACACACTTGCACACAAAGCATTTGAGGCAGACAACAACAAGAGCGAGGCCTACCTCAGTTGTTTGGCATAGTTTTGCTCAATCTCTGTCCTCTCCTTCACAAATTTCACATACTTATCCACCAGCTCCTGGCCAGCCTGCGTGTGCTTCTCAATGATGTCATATTGGTCCTGGAGAAAGAAGCAAGAGAGACAAATAAGGAAAAGACGTTAAGCCAACACTCAACATGTGTTAACTTCTTGGGAGAAGTGGGGCGGTCCTCTGGTTGAGTTCAGGGTCATCTAAATGCATCTTGAATGGAGGGCAGTAAACTAAACACACTGACGTTCGTTCCTGTTGGATTCCACAAATGCTCTCCACATGTGCACGAATTCTTGGCGATGATGTCTAAAAACTTCCGGCTCGCTTTAAATCACAGGGCGCCCATGTTGTTAAAGACAGAGGACAGTTGAAGGAGACGGGGTCAAAGCAGGAGTCACAGGCAGAAAAAAAAAGGAGGAGCTCTTCTGATTCATATCCTGAGAGCAAAGATACACACTGTACTATGAATTACATTAAAGGAGATTTATTGTGGCTATTTACCTATTTCATGATATGTAGTTTTAAATTCATAAACCCCTCTGGCACAGTAGAGCTGAATTTGCTGACTTTTCTTTTTCTTGTTGTACAGCATGATGGAGTGTTTCTCTTTTGTTCCTTATTTGGTAGAGCATTTTATGACACCTTCAAGCTCAGACAAGTCCGTTAAGAGTGAGAGATGATATCAGCCAATATTCTCTCACTCTGTGCTCACAACAATTCCCCTGAGCTCTCTGTGCTGCTGTCTTTAGTACTGAGGAGGGGGCATGTTAAAGGGGATTCCTGACAAGTTGGGCCACGTTGTTCTGCACCCTTCCTGCCCTTCAGGTAAAACAAAAGAGACGGACCCCAAAATAATGAGGCAATGTTTACCTTAATCACAGGACACAGTTAAAGGTTAAGACAGAGGCCTGCAATCCATCACCACAACAACATCTATCCAATAGGCAGCATTAGTGGTTTAATTTAGAGTCATTAATTACGGTGCACAGGTAATGATAGTCAATTCAGACACCTTAAAACTACAGATTTTCCAATCTCCTGAGGTGCTCTTGTTCACAACAGATTTTCTTCTCTGATGTGGGAAATAATTCTTCTGTTTTTGACTTGCAAGAGAGGAAAAGAAGTGAAAAAACAAAATGGCAGGATTTTAGGACACTACTTTGTTCAAATGTACCCCTCATTAAGTTTAACAAGGGACAATTAATTCAGTGAAGTTTCACCAGCATTGACTGTGGCCGAAATAACCACTATTGCTGGGAAAATGTAATAATAAAATATATTTAAAAAGAGAGGAAATAACAATGTTATGTTGTTGGATGTTTCAACATAAAATAATTAATTTATTAATAATGGAAAAAGATACAAATATATACTGTACGTGAATATAATAAATAAAATAAAAAATAGATGTTAATCTGGGAGAAGGGAAATAACTCAGATAAGGCAGTCTAGGAACACTGATTTTGTACCCTTCTCCCCCACTTTGTCTTCCTTATCTTGCTATACCTCTCGTCTCCCTTTCCCCTACCATTTTCACACCCATTACTTCAATAAATTAAGTGAAACAGTGTATATGTATATGCTACAGCCTCATATACTTCTATATGGGGTTGCCAAATCGTATTTAAGAAATATATTTTCCTTTTTAAATGGAATTTACTGGTTGGGTCACATAGCCAGATTTATAAAGGTAGAGAGGGTAGAGAGACAATGTATTTATTTATTAATTATTTCAAATGCAAGTAGTAGTGGTATACATTCAGTCGAACCCAGGTGGCAACCTCCGGGTCTAAGCAGGGAGGCAAACCAGGAAGTGCATTAAGCTGCATTCTACCAAAAATTCCAGCAGCCAGTTTGGCTGCAGGAAGATTTCTGTCCATTAATTTCAATGCAAAATGAGAAAACTTCTCACTTGATTTATTACCTCAGAACTTTTTTAGGACAACATTATGGTCTAAAATCGCTCGTAAAAAATCTTCAAGACAATTTGATGTTAATAGTTCAAATAATGGCCCCATTTACAAGAAAATAGAAGATAAAGAATCATATGATTTGGGGCGTGGCTACCTTTGATTGACAGGTCACTAACAAGGCGAGCCGTCATCTGGAGAGAAGCAGAACTATGCGTATCCAAGGCAACATGTCAATAAAGTTATATATAATGTTATATAGATATTTAAAAAAGGATGTTTACCGATTTGGTCTCATAACTTTGACCCTTTCACACTGTATTTTCAATTAATGACAGTTTATTTGAACTTTTTGTTCAGTAAAAATGTCTTGTTCAGCGTTTGGTTGGACTAACGGACACTTCAAGGAGTCGCTGTTCATTTTTCTTAGGTAAAGTACATTTGATTTTGATTTTTGCTATCCACAACTAACATCCCAGTTAATGCTAACATGAATTAGCAGTCCACAGTCCAAATATGGTCTGCTCCCGTATCGGAAACAAGATGGCGATGCAAGATGGCACCGAGTGTAACACGAAACTTTATGCCTCCAATGGGCAGTCCACAAACCAATGGGTGTTGTCACTGTGACTACGTCCTTTATTCATACAGTCTATGACCAAACCTCACCACATCAACATAGCAGAAGCCTTAGCTGGGCAATTATGTAAAGTGACCATAAAACACACTGAATATAGAACTAGATTCATTATCAGTGAAAGTTTATGTGCCGCAAACAAAAAAAATAACAAAGCAGCAATGGTAGCAGGGATCAAAATATGATTAAGGAAGAATAACTGTTCTAAGCATAAGGAAGCCCAACTGGTAACACATAGTGCCCGCTGGTCTGAGCTTGTGCTGTTGTCAAACTTTCAGGATTTTTTTTAATACAGCCCACTGTAACAACTCAAGAAGGCTGAAAAGTACAATACTCCCAGTTTCCTCCCACAGAGAGTCTTATATTCATGGTCAGCCTTGCAACAGGGTAACTGGAAGCTGAAATATGAAGTTTTTCGTGTATGAATGCGTGTATGTACTTCTGTAAATTTATGCATGCATTATGTCATGGAAAGGCTATGACAGTAGTAGTAGGGAGTTACATACTGCACTCATCTCTTGATACAGGCATTTTGCATAAATAAGTCTATTATTTGCATATTCTGTTTCAGGACTGCTGATCAGTGTGGGGCAATGTGTGCACAAGTTTCAACCACGGTGGAGATTGATGGGGAGGTCTGAAATTGTTAGGCAAGCTGTTGCAGGTGTAGTGTCTGTGTAGGGTGGACAGCAGAGAGGTCACCAAAACAGTATTTTGTTCTCCCACTCTGCAAATCCAGTATCTGCAAATAGTGAGGTAAACAAGGTTGTCAGGCGACCAGAATTGTATTTAAACCATTATATAATACTGTTATAAAAAATAAAACAATATGGACAACAGGTCGAGGACAAGGTTATTATAGTTAACGAAAACTAACAAAATAATGAAAACCAGAATTGAAAAAACATTTTTGTTAATTGAAATACAAATAAAAACGATAGTAAATAAAGATAACTGAAACTGTATTTTGTGGTTACAAAACTAACAAACTATTGTGAAAATGTCCTTAGTTTTCACCTTTGTCAACTTTTTTCATACGTAAACCTTTTTGGTTGATATGAAACCGATTTCATCTATTTGGTTTTATGACTTAGTAAACTTATTGGGGTTAAGATGGATAAGGCAAAGGAAATAAAGGAAACATTTATTGTGACCTCGCACACAACAAATACCCCATTACAAAAAAACTAAAACTAATAAAACCTAAACTAAAACTAGCAAACACACTCTAAAAACTAAAACTAATGAAAAATCCATAACTATTATAAGCTGGGTTGAGGACCTGCTTATTTTTTTCCCCATTGTTATATCTGTACAGTATATCTGCCAATTTTAGCTTTGGTACTTTCTATACTAGCAATCCATACTTAAGTGACATTGAAGCAGTATCAACAAAGTTTTGAAGTATCAATACTTTTGCCAACCCAATGCAATACCAGCACTTCTGTACACAACACAGCTGCACTGATTGAGGGAACGTATGCCAGACAACTGGACACTTCTGCATTAAGATAAAACACTGACATGATGTCTCTGATAAAGTATGCCTGGCATAATGTCACTGTAGCTGTAATGAACAGCTCTTTTTGGGAGTGTCAGTCATTGTCCTGATATCTTTCTTTAGAATTTATACCTGTCTTTATACTCTGTCCGGGTATAAATTGTCATATTTTGAGGATGTTGTGTCCCAGTGTGGCACCAAAACACAACTATGTTTCACTTATTGTAAAGTCAATAGTTTTCACACCAGGGAAGAAACAACCGATTTTACTGTTTTGTTTCCCTTTTTTTCTTGTTCCAACAGAAAAACAGCATTTTCAAAAGATCTCTGAGGATTAGGGATGATCAAAGTAGCCGAGTGAACAAAGCCAGCAATAAAAGATTTTGTTCTGTTTGTGTGTGGTCAAACTATTAAACTATTGGAGTACACTGATTATACAAGTATGTCGTCATTCATCATATGTTTTTCTGGTTGAGTTGAACATTGTCAGAAAACAATGAGCCTTGGATGAACTCATTACCATGTGCTCTTTTATAAATGGCAGAAAAAGTAGCATCTGATCAGCTCTATAAATTAACTGCAAGAGTGCCCCAATTAGAGAAAAGCCAGCCTGGTTAAACTGTCTTTAAAACAAATCGAGATGGCTTTCAAGGACATAATCATTGTCTTGTCAAACACCAGAGGGTGTCACGCTACTGAGATTTATAACCATTTAAAACTACAGTCGGAATTATCTTTATAGGGTCCAGAGAGACTGGGTTTGTACTCAACTTGTTGTCATAAATCACAGACGGTTTTGGTGTATGAAACCAGTCCTGACAAGTTACAAACGGTATTGACTGAACACCAAATGTCACGTTTCTGGTAAAACTATGGCTTTCATCCTGGCTATTTTTACTCAAGCCTTTCGTCCATTCCTGCACATTTAAATTAGACATTTCTGCTTAGATTTAACATTTTTTTTGCATTCCTCAGGAATATTTATGCAAGTGACAAAGTGCTTTACATACAACATGACATTTAAATACAATTTAAAACTAGAGCCCAATCAAATCAGTTGACCAATGTTATCGGCTGATATTGGCATATTTATCGGTAGTCTCATATATGTTGTTTGATGTGCCCTGATATGAAAACTTTGTTTACACAACATATAATGCAAAAAACAATGTTTAGGGTGATTTAGAAATGGTGTGAACTATTTTCTATTTGTATTTATTTAAATGAGATATTGACTGAGTACTGATATTTATTCCACTATTTATTTTATTATTAGTAACTTTTTAAGTTACCATTTCTAGTTGGTTGACATTTGGTTTGCATAGACATGACAGTGCAAAATCATTGCAAAACAAACATAGAAAATATCTACTCAAAATCAGACAACACGGTGTAAGAAATAAAGCATTATTCTTCGATTTTTATGGTAAAAACTCAAAGTATTCCACCTCAAGTACACTCACTACAATTTTACCAGCATGTTTCTTGCCTCCACTTATTGCAGAACTAAAAGTTGTAGTTCTTTAATGGTAATTATAGAACTTCCAAAAAGGGACAGCCATAACCTATTTTTGTGGCACAGATTTGGGCTAAGGGATGCAATAAGAATCTGCTACATCATGCTTCAAGTCAATGCCTCATAACTTCAAAAGGAGTCACACTGAAAGTCACCGACCGACAAAGCTTGGGTGGATGTTTCAGCCTTGAGTCACCCAGTCTTCTAGAAAATTAGGGGCCCAGCCCGAGCAGACCTGCTACACTGTGGTTCTCTGGATTGGCCTGTTAACACTCACTATCACAGCTAATGCTTAGACACTGATCTTGCACTCTGCAAACTTGTGCCTTAAAATAGCTGTTGGATTAACGACAATCAGGGGACAGATGCCATTGAGCTGACTTGGCCCGAGGGATGACTCTCCAACCAAACATTAGCAGAATTATGCCTGCAGGGCTTTTTCTAACTGGACAGGTGAGGCTACAGTCAAACAAACAAACCGATTGTACAAAAACTTTGAATTAAATCTTTTGTATTTAATGTTGACTTAAGAAAGAATTCATGCTTTTGTGTGGAGAGTTCCAAGTGAAAGAATGTGAACAGGAAAAGATGGAGCCTCTGATTAATACTGGGGTACGGATGTTTCTCTGACTCGATCAAAGTAGGGCAAAACTAATTAGGCTGTTGCACCGGCACGTAGGATGGAAAAGGGACAGGGGAAGAGGCCTAGGGGGAGACTCTGTAATGAGGTCACAACCTCCCTATCCTCATCTTTGCAATGCTCCATTTTACATATTCAGGTTCCCTGAAAAATGTGCCTTTGTGAGTGTTTGCAAATGTGTGGCTTCACCACCATGGTACAGTGCTGTTGGCATATAAACTGTGGCAGCCATCAAGGTAATGTTTTATATGGTGGGGTTGTTTCACCAGGTTTGTTTAGATTCTGGATATTGTCAACACTTTTACCAGGAAATGACTCAGAGTTTACTGTTTTACAGACTGCACCACCCAAATTCACCCCCTCATCTTTTAAAATCACCAGCTGAAGCAGTTAATTATGAGCCAGCCCAATAAAACATGTCCCAAGGAATCAATTTAAACACTTAATCCAACAAATCACACCTTTATGAAAATCAGGATCTCCTGAAATCAGTGCACTTTTTTTATTTATGTTGACTAAATAACCATGCCATCAGGTGGACACAAGGATGAAGCTTGTTGTCAAGGCAAATGACAGCATCTGATATCATCACTATGGAAGCAAGGAGTGCCAGACCGTAAACATTGAGACATCCCACTGGGCGCAACCCACCTCAACACACTTAAAACGCCTTTATGTGCAGAACAAATAGTGTTCTGGCACTATTTTCAGCCTGGTATTAAAATGTGCATGATAAACTCATAGTTAACAAGGATGTCAGTCATACAGGACTTCACTGTAATCTAAAAATGCTTGGTCTTACTGCCCAAATTGTATTTGATTTATTACTTCTCGATATAACAATAGCCTGGGTGATTAATGTGTGGAATTAGGGGGGGAAAGCTCCTTTCTTTGCAATGCAATACGAAAGTTATTAATTTAAGCAACTTTACAGCTGTTTACCTCGTGTACTGCAGACATCCCGCTATATAAACACTGTGGAGTAAAAATCAAAGATCCAAACAAAAGCCAGACAATCCAATCGATGTGCAAACGTGCATCCAAGATTAACTGCTTTACTTGACAGAAGCAACATGTTGGTTGAGGGGCTTCAGCTAACCCACTCTTTGTTTCAACTACTAAACGCGAAAGAAAACTGTCCGAAAATGGAATCGTGTTCACGACTGCACCGTTTGCAGAGTCGCGCCGCTTCTTCAGACATTTATTTCTCCCCAGCAGGACGGTTTAGCGTAACTTTCTTAACAAACTCTTCATCAACAAACTTCCATCCTGACAACTATTACAACCAAAGCAAGCTAGACGACAGACTCACCCAAAGCTCTGTGCCCCAGTCCATGTTCAGCTTGTCGGCCAAGCTGTCTGACTATCCCGAATACAAAGAACTTCTCCAAAGTTATCCCAGCAGCTCGGAGGACGGCCCTTTGCAAGTAATCCCGAGGTGATAAATCGGTCGTAACCACTACACACTCCGGTTTTGATTCCTTCAACAAATAATATAAACCAGCATCATAATTAGCTAATTAACTAGGGCTGGCAGTCGTTAGTCTAGTTTGTCCAAATATTTTTCATAGCGAAGGAAAGAGGGATAAACTAGCTTTCATATCCGCGTCACTCCCAAATCCTAAGTCTTAAAGGGGCAGTGTACTGAACCACAAGCGGCCCTGGTCAGAGGACCGCGCTGCATGCTGTCTGAATGTGTTGTTTCAAATGATATTTTTAGTTTAACCTGGTTTAAAGGAGTCCGTGAGCAGGGCTTCGAGCTGCAGGGCTCCCTGCTGCCCTGACGGAGCATCCTAAACTTCATCATCACACATTACATCCTCAGGAGCTGAAGCCCTAAACGCTGACTGATGCTGGCACCAATTTTAAGCGATTATTTTGTTGTAGATCATGAATGACTCAGTTAAGAGCTGGAGATTTGTTTCTGTACTAACAATCAGTTTTAACTGACTTCTTAAATCGTGATTTTTTTTCTGGAATTAGGCTACTTTTTTTTTTTTTTACAATGTGCCATACTTCATGGCAGTAATGGACAGATTATACAAGAATGGGCCCCTGGGTGCCGACATGTAAAAGGCCCCCCTTTTCTCTTCATTGAGGTCATTTTGGCTGTTTTGCAGTCTTTTTGTGTCTCCTTATAGTTATTCTGCATTTGTTTGATGTCTTTTTGTCACTTTGTAGTCTTTTTGAATATGTCTGTGGTCATTTTGCATCTCTTTGTAGTTATTTTGCATCTTTTTATGGTAATTTTCTGTCTCTTTGTGGTTGTTTTATATCTCATTATGGTCATTGTGTGTCCTTTGTAGTTGTTTGTGTCTCTTTGTGACTCAACAAATAATTCTATATTTACCTTGTAGTGATTTGATTGACTGTTCAGAAAATAAATGTCTAAGGCTAACTAAGGCTCTTGTCCCATATTCAATAACAATCCATGCATGTCTTGTTTTTTCATCTTTATTATGCAGCTGTACAATGATGTTATTTGATGTGAACAACATTCCAAAGGGATTACAATGCAAACAATAACAATAATATAAAACTGTTTTGTAAAGGGAAAAAAGTTGAAAAAATCCTGTAGAAAGCAATGACATTTCCAAATATAAACACAAGACATCAACCCAGGCTATTGTGTAACTCTATTAAGGATTAAAACAAATCTAAAAGATAGGAAAAAATGAAAAATGAAATAATGAAATGCTATGATACACTTCTTAGCAAACAAGAGCTCTTGACTAATAATTTTTACATCTGTCTTCAAACCACACCACTATATCAATGTTAAAATGTAAACACAATATTTACATGTCATTCTATCATCCACACAAATTACATACTAATCTTAATCTCTCATTCAGTAAGGAATACACATCCTAAGCTTGCACCCCGTTAGACAGGGTAGTCATCGGGATATTTGAACTTTCATTGGCTTTGTCAGGGACGAAACTATATCGCCCATGTCTTGTGCTGGACTTGTAGGCAAATATCATGAGGAAGACGACGAATGCGATGATCAATATGATTATCAGTAGCCACCAAATTAGTTTTAAGGGACCGCTGGTTTCACCTGAAAGACAAAGAAGATAAAACAACATGAGTTAAAAGTGTACTTTTCACTTCTTGATGCCATACATTCATTCCCCCCCAATGCAACCTATGTATAACATCAACATCAGTCATGTCACTGAATACACTTCCACAACTGTCCAGCACAAAGTCAATAATGATACCTTTGATCACCAGTGTGACAAATCTTGTCACATGCCCAACTCTATTCGTGGCAGTACAGATGTAAACACCAGCATTGGTAGACGTGGCTCCTGTGATGTTGATGCTCTTCTGGCTCCCCCTGGTGGTATTTCTCACATTCACTGCAGAGGTGTACATCCACTGGATCTCAGGGGAAGGGTTGCCATCAGCACTGCAGTCAAACGTCACATTTTTGCCCGATGTCACGCTCTTAGTCTCATTTTTCTCCTTGATCTCAGGTGCATCTGTGGAGAGAAGTTTGAGAATTGTGGAATAATTTTGTTTATAATCCCTGTAATCATGATCAGCCAAAAACATACAAAGACTATTTCTGTGATTCCAAACAATAAAACTTACACAAAATATTAAGAGTGAGCGTGTGATTGGCTTTTCCATGTTTGTTGGTTGCTTCAAGTGAGTATTTTCCACTATCATGCTTTTTCCACTGGTGTGGGGGAACAATCTTTTTTCCATCTTTAAACCAGGTGATTTCAGGCTTAGGTTCTCCCTTTGGTTCACACTGGAGCTCACCCCTCTCTTCAACCTCATAGTGATCATCACAGGTAAACACAGGGCCATCTGTGAACATATGTCAATACACTGTTAAGAGTAAATAAAGAAAAAATAAATAATTTCTATACAATCAAGCAGCTCTGGTTCACTCACATTCGATTTTGATATCCACAGTGGTGCTGGTCTTGCCGAGGCTATTTTCCATTTCAGCTGTGTACTTTCCTGCTTTATTCCTGATGAGGGGCTCAGACGCATTGATCAGTTCTCCTTTATAGGACCACTGAACAGTGGGAGGGGGGTTCCCATCAGCTTTACAGGGCACCATGTCCAGACTGAACGTATTCTCCAAACCAGCATAACTGTTGCGACAATCTGTGATCACTGGTTTATCTGCAGTTAAAGAAAAGTGGAGAGAAGTTTGAGAATTGTGGAATAATTTTGTTTATAATCCCTGTAATCATGATCAGCCAAAAACATACAAAGACTATTTCTGTGATTCCAAACAATAAAACTTACACAAAATATCAAGAGTGAGCGTGTGATTGGCTTTTCCATGTTTGTTGGTTGCTTCAAGTGAGTATTTTCCACTATCATGCTTTTTCCACTGGTGTGGGGGAACAATCTTTGTTCCATCTTTAAACCAGGTGATTTCAGGCTTAGGTTCTCCCTTTGGTTCACACTGGAGCTCACCCTTCTCTTCAACCTCATAGTGATCATCACAGGTAAACACAGGGCCATCTGTGAACATATGTCAATACACTGTTAAGAGTAAATAAAGGAAAAATAAATAATTTCTATACAATCAAGCAGCTCTGGTTCACTCACATTCGATTTTGATATCCACAGTGGTGCTGGTCTTGCCGAGGCTATTTTCCATTTCAGCTGTGTACTTTCCTGCTTTATTCCTGATGAGGGGCTCAGACGCATTGATCAGTTCTCCTTTATAGGACCACTGAACAGTGGGAGGGGGGTTCCCATCAGCTTTACAGGGCACCATGTCCAGACTGAACTCATGTTCCAAACCAGCATAACTGTTGTGACAATCTGTGATCACTGGTTTATCTGCAGTTAAAGAAAACTTAATATTAGTGGGGTGTATTTAGCAAGCAAAAATACAATAATAAATAAATAAGTAGATAACTCACAGAGCACATTAGCAGTGTAAGGTGGTGAAGTTACAGTCGGGATGGCCTCTGACCCATTGGGTCCAAGGTGCAGCTCAGCCTTGCATCTGTAAAGTGCTCCGTTGTTAACTCTCTCAGGAATGACTTTCAATGTAGAGTGCTTATTTACTGGAACCAGACTGGTGTCATTAAACATGTCTGTGTGCACCATCTCATCATCGCGGTACCACTTCACTTTGAGCTTCTGCACAGGAGCCACACTGATAATGTCACAGTTTAGCTCACGCTCTGTGCCCTCCACCATGGGATCTGGATCAGACGTGGAGACTTCCACAGCGTCTGGAGTCTCTGCAAATAAAGAAAGGGGGGAAAAAATAGGAAGGGGGGGATAAAGGTGATGATAAGCCCTTAAAGTGACACTTCAATTGAAGAATATACTTTGAATTAGCGTTTGTGTAAACAATAGACATCATTACTTTACATCACTGGGTCAAACATTTTGTAGGACAATCCCCTGATTAATGAATGTACAGTCTGTAGACTTGAACTCACTGTAAACGGTGACAGTGATTGACGAATTGCACTGGCTGTTATCTTGACGAGTAATGTAGCAATAAGCATTGATGGTCCAGACTTTCACTTGGTCAACCGTCCAGAGGAGAAAAGGACCGTCTTCAAACCCTGTGCCTCCAGATGTGGCCTCCCAGCCCATTCCCGCAACATCCTCGGATGTGCTGCAGTTAGCTGAGGCTGGATCTCCAAATCTCACCACCATTTCAGCAGGCGTCAATACTATAGGGCAAGCTGCCATAAAAAAACAAGCATATTTATTTAGAGATTAATTTGTCTGCATAATAGATAAATATTCCATATCTACACTTATATAAAGAACACAAGGACATTTACCTCTTGGTGTTGTTGGCTCAGGTGTGGTAATGGCTGCAGGGTCTGCAGGAGCTGCGTGGGGGGGTTCAGAGACCCTTTGCATCATGTGAACATTGATATGCTTCGTCGTGTTTCCCAGATAGTTTTTGGCTGTGCAGAAGCAGGTTGTGCTGGTTCTTACTTGAGTGATGTTAAGATTATCCATGTTCCCCGAGACATTCAGCCCATCACATGTCCAGTGAAAGACAGGAGAAGGCCAGCCCTCAGCTTCACAGCTCAGGCTGACATCATCATAATCATACACATAAACATCTTCGGTTTTGTTCTTGAGCTCAGGAGCATCTGAGGAGACAAAGTAAGGCGTTGTAATCATTCAAATATTTATATCCATCCAGCATGACATTAAGGAAACGATTATTCTGTGTATTTGGAGTGTTTACTCACAGTGCACAGAAACCGTGTGTATGTCAGAAATAACCGGAGGTGGTGATCCAAGTGGCCCAAAGTCCAGCTGAGCCTCACATGAAATCTGAGCTCCGTTTTCTTTTCTGCTGATGTCGACTGTCAGAGTAGACGACTCACTTACTGGTGTTTTGGTTGCTTTTGTGAAATGGTCTGTTTTGATGGTTTCATTGTCTTTGTACCACCTCACAATGAGGTTTCGAACAGGAGCAACATCATCGATATTACACTGCAGCCTGTAAGGTGTCCCTTCCACCGCAGGTGCATGCTTTACAGGAAACACAATGGGCTGGTCTGGATTCTCTATCAAAACAAACATGGATGTAGATTATCGTTTTAGCTATTTTTTCCATTAGATAGTACTCATTTGAAATTACACTTACTGTATATGGTGATTTCAAGCTCTTTGCTGCAAACCAGACCTCCACTCAGCTTCATTATACACACTGCCGTTACGTCCCAGTCTGACAGTGGCACATCAGCGGTAATAAAACTATCGTCATATTCAATTTTAGAGTCATTGTTTCCAACCGTCCAGTGTATCCCATCATGATACTCATCTGTGCTTGTACAGTTGACCTTCACTGACGTTCCATATTCGCCTAGAACCTCTGGAGGATCCAGGATGGGAGGGTCATCAAAACACCTAGTGTCTGCATCTGTTGATAGACAAATAGTAATGCTTTAAATGTGGATTTTGCTGTACTCTGCTGGCTCATAGTGCTAATGCATGCCACTTAAAAAAAGTTTTCCTTTAATTTGTCACGAATGGGTGACTAATTGAAGGAAAACCTGAGTACCTGGATTTTACAGTTAAGCAATTAACACCTGATCATGCTCTGTTGATGGTATAAAATGCTGTCCAGGCCCACTTGACCTCAATTTATCAGTTATCACCATTCTCCTATGATAAAACATTTCTGTCCTGATTGGAGTGGTTTCTTCCAAGATGCCCCAGTACATAGGGCACCAGGGGCCACAGAATGGTTTGACTATCATGAAAATGTTGTAAATTATATGCGATGGCCTTCTAGTTCACCAGATCTGAAACACCCACATGAGTATTAGGAGGTATTGGGTGTTAGACAACACTTTCCACCACCATGACAAAGGATTTTTAACTTTACAATGATACAGCACTTCTCACATTTAGAAATTCAGTTCAGGTACTTCATAGAGAGTATTCATCGAGAGTCACACTCATGAAATGTGGTGAGTTACTGAATACAAATTACATTTCTTTTTTTTAATTATTATTTAATTTAATTAGTGAAGTCCATTGGATTATAAAAATATAATATAATCTGAATTTTTAGATGACTTTAAAATCAAACAAAAATATTTAACACACCCACACACAACTTTTTTTTTAACATCATCTCAAAACATTTTCAATGCAAATTAAACATTTTATTGAGGTTTTTTTCTGCCATGCGCTCTTTTTTATATAATATAAAGGTACTGAGACATTTGTCAAGACATTTTCATAAAATTAATAATTTCAAAATTGTCATCTTCCAAAGACGTCATCAGAAATGTAATCAAGTAATCCATGAAAATGTAACTAAGGGATTAAAGCATAAAAAGATTTGAGTCTGAAAAGTTTTGTACGATGTATTAAACTGATTATTACTTAAATGTAAAACTGCTCTATGCCTGAAACGTGGCAAGACCTGGTATGTACGACCCAAACCATAACTTCATTTTTGTAATATGATTACATAATCAAGGCTACATGTAAGCATTACCACCCAATCCTGGTACTATCTATGTCTGTTGATCTGCTTAATAGTTATACTTGGTTTTTCAAAATGGCCCCACCCGGTAAAAATGTGGTTTCCACAAGTCAACTGTCACGGATAGAGGCGGAAGGAGAAGTTTTGTTTAACCACAAGCAATATATCACCTAGCTCTGGCACTTAAAATATGAACGTTTTTATTACAGTTAAAGAAGTTACAGGGTTTTTGGTCTATCTTACTTCATTATGCACTTTTTTTAGTGTTACGATCTGGTAAATTTTGTTCAGAACATGGAGCTCTTGGAACTATAATCAACAAACTACCCCTGTATTTTAATGTTTTATCTCTAGACCCAGCACAAAACAACATTTAAGAGCCACACAGAGCTCCTGTATAGCATCATTATCACTCACCGCACAGTGAAAACATGAGCATGAGGAGGCCCAACATCCTGAGAGGCAGCAGCATGCTGCTGGGATGAGCCTGCCGGAGGAAGGAGGTGGATGGAAGAGGTGTGGTGGGTTTCAGGATGCCGTGGCGGCTGTCCAGCTTCTGGTCAAGATTAATCCTGGCTCAGAGCTGGTGGCCCTGATGGTGATAACCTGCTGCTGACAGTGGCAGGAGGTAAAAAGAAAGTATACCAGCGGAAAATCAACGCCCAAATGTACAGGAAACTGCAAAACGGAAATATGACAGCAAAACCGCAGTTTGTTCAGTGCTCAGCCTTGGAAAGTTATATACTTCTCCCTCACTTATTGCATCATTCACTTTGTCTTTTTCTAAAGTATTGTTAAAACTGATATACAGATATTCATTTGGAATCTTTTTATTTCTTTATTTGAAGAAGTACATTGCAAATTGGAAAAAATCTCATTTTGTCAGGAAATTGCAAAATACAGGACAGAAGTGTCAAAATGGGACATGTTAGTCATTATCCAATGACTCACAGTCTATACACACATTACTGGCTTACCTCTAATCCACCATGTATACATGAAATAGAGTGTTCCTTCTACCCAAAACTCTAAACACAAATGTCTAACTGCACAATCATTTTCACAAACTTCGATAATAAAACCAAACTCTCCACTCAAACCCTTGTAATCTTACATCCAAAGCAAACCTTACCTTTAAGCACAACATAAAAGCCACCAAATACACATAAACTCCAAAATAGCCATTACACCGTCATTGAAAATACTACTGTAAGAACCCATTACTGCAGCTGATAAAGAACAAAGAATAAAGTAATAAGTGAAATAATAGTTACTGTACAATACAGAATATAGCTGAAGGACACGTATGCGCTGAAACAGCACTACAAAGTTACAGTAGAGAGCAATATGTAAATGACCTACCTATATTCTCCTCTGAAGGCCGAGGTTATAGAGGCTACTGTGAAGTACAGCTTCCCTCATTAACATCCCATAGACAAAGACATGGTCAACTACAATTGCACAATTCTCATGAGAAAAAATTTTAATCCTTGCCCTTCCTCTTCCTATTTGACCTCCTCTCCTGTATCTTCAGGTCTTTGTTGATATTCTCCAACAACAAGTTTCTCTCTAAGTAAGAATAAACACGCACACCCAAAACAAGGAGGGCGGGTGCAGATCATGAAATAAACAAATGAATAGCTCACACACTGCAGGGCTCTAATGTCCACTCGTTTATTTCCACCTACTGTAGGTGACGTTGCGAGCCGTTTGCTCTTCATCAGATCAAAGTGGACAGTGCACAATACCTATCTTACATTTAAACAATATAGACATACACATAGTGATACACACTATGTAATCACATTCATGAAAAGCATGCATACACAAAGCATACAACTATGCTTAAGTTTAAGCAGGGGGAACTGAAACCACTATCTCTGCTCTCTTCAAAGCCAAAGCGTCCATTGATGAAAATAGTAATTTTACCTCAACGAAAACAGGAGTGGCTGGTCTAGTGCTGCCTTGATCAGATATTTTGCTTGTGCTACTGTGTGAGTTTGGTTAAGTTTCATCAGTTTCATATGTCACACAATAACACAAACAGCTGTAGGTAATAGACTGACTATTGATAAGTACCTCATATGAACCAACTTCAATAAATATCTCTTACATGTCTTTTAATTACAAAGACCTCAATGAGGATGTGGACATTTGCACTTTTTTGTGACTCCCTAAACCTTCTTGTCTTGCCTTTTTACACTGTGCATGTGTTTCTTTCTACATATACATGGTTGTAATATATGTGTGTATAGTTAATTACATCTATTTTGTCTTTGCAACATGTGGTGTTTCTTTGTAATTTCAAAAACGCATCTGTGGATATTTAAAATGGACTTATGCACTGTCAACTTCGGAGGGATGAAGAACAGTCATACTCGAAACATCACCCAGGTGCAAATAAATATGTTGACATTAGAGTCCTGCACTGTGCAAGCTATATATTTATACCTTTTATCTATCTATTCTGAGGTTTTGATTGCTGTGTGAACAACTTCAGTGTTCCTACAAGGGGAATTGTGTGTTACCTGGGTGCCAGCAGTGATGAATTGAGTTAATGACATTGATTGCCAGTGCTGTCTAAATGGGCACATGGTGCAGCCGGTTATACAGTAAATCAGGGGATTGGTGTGTAAAGTTTTTCAAAAAAGTTCAAAGAAATCTGAATCATGTGTGAAAGTTAGAAAGTTAGGCCCAGTTACAGTGTGTAAGTGATTGAGAAAAACTACAGTGATAACACTGAAACAAATTCTTTAAGGCCCTCCACATCTGTCTGCATCAGTTCATCATTACGTTTTTTCTCACATGTCCATAATGCAACTTTGTTAAACGGGTTTGATCATCATAGAAACTCGTTTTAGAGAGTAGGATCCTCCATGGAACTCTGCCCAGTAAACCCCATCCTGGTAGCGGCTGCGATAGTGTCCACCCCGGTACCACACACCGTTCAGATTGGAGTGGGCACACATGTGGTACCACCAGCCTCCTTTTTGGAAATGAGCGCAGTTACCTGGTGACACAACAAAAGAACTCATTAACAGAAAAAGTCAAAACACAAACTTGGAGCTATCAAACAGCACCAGAGGGAGAGCGGACCTGTATAGCTGTCCTTGTCTCGATCCAGAGTGGTGAAGGCCTTGTTGTTGTGCCATGAGAGGGAGTCCCCTGCATTGCCCTGGTATTGTCCCAACCGCAGTCGGTACCAATCGCTCTCCGGTTCCAGGTGGAAGCTGTCATACTCAGCAAACACCTGCCGTCCCTGCCAGTCCTCCATAGCCACGCGGAGCTTATACTGGGCCTGTTTAGTCAGCCAGTAGAGGTGTTCCAGGCCGAGCCAGTACTCTCCATCAAGGTTCCCAAAGCCTTGCTGTAACACACAAACACGGGTCCAATCTTGGTAAGACTATTAATCTTGTTTTGTTCTTTTCCCCTCTGATTCTAGTGCAGCAGGTCAAAGCTTTTACTTATCATGCAAAATGTTTACAATATCTACTTGACAAAAATTGGTACAGACATTCAAGGTCCCCAGAGGATGGATCCAAAAGATTCTGGTGATCCTCCGACTATTTCCAACAATTATTGGATGGATTGCTTGGAAATTTGGTAACATTAGTGTTTACATTTATTAATGTCTAAATTGTATTTTTTTAAATATTTTTTTACTTGTTAATTGTTAATACCTTTCCTATATTTTTGTAGTTTATACTGCTTTTCCCTGTTGTGGGACTAATAAAGGAAATCTCATCTTATCTTATGTCCTCATCAGGATGAATTGTAGTAACCCTGGTGATCCTGATTTTGACTTATTGTCATCACCAGGTTGAAATTTAAATTTGTACTTACTACTTATTTTTAATGATTGCATATGTGCAAACTGATGGCACTCCCATCAGCCTTTGCTGCACTTTGTGTTTGGTGCTGATTATCAAATGTTACCTAAAAACATGACACATGACACCAAATGCATGCTCACATTGCTGTGCCTTAGTACAGCCTTACAGAGACTCAAGCAGGGCATTTACAGTTTTCCTCAATTGCTAAAACACTAATTCCTGTTGTGTTAATCAATTTCTCAACATTTCTCCATGGGCTACATACCTGAAACACTGTGTTTTCAATTTTTTGGTGTAGTGTGGAATGACTACTCAGCAGTTTTTCTATTTTGACTAATTAGTTCAAGATCTGACAACATTGTTTGGTTTTGAGAACAGGAAAAAAATATTTTGAGGTGATGGTATGGTTTTGCTAAAAGAATCAGAGGTTTTGTGAATGTAGTGTGAGAAAAGAGTTTTGTGTTTAGAATTCTGAGAAAAGGACAGGAGGATTCGTAAAATGTGTTTTAACAATTGAGAAAAACTGTAATATTGTTTACTCGATAAAAAGAACAATGAACGGGACTTTGTTTCGCAGACTTGCATGTGTGTGTAAATACCTTATACTGCTCCCATGTTCTGAAGAAGTTGACAGACCCATCCTGTCTCCTCTGGATGACTGTCCAGCCTCCCTGAGCCCGACTCTGCTCGCACCAGGCCTGCAGGAGGCGGTTTGCACTCTGTGGACGAAGCAGGTAGATCCCGCTGGTGGTCTCACCTGATTCCAGCACATGCTGGCAGTCGCGCCACGGCCCTGAGATAGAGAAGATTAATGAAGATAAATGGTGTATAGAATTCTCAGAAATTCTTTACTATAGGGCATTAATATGTCATGAAAAAAAACTCAGTAGCTGCAATTTTAGAAAACATAAGGGTGGTGGCTGTGACTGTCCTTCCCCAAAAAATTACCCCATGGGTTGTTTCTACAAGCAGCTTATTACAAGAGTTTATTTTTAACTTATGTACGTAAGTAAACTTACATAACTAACGTCACAACGTTAACCCTTTAATGCACAACATGGGTCTAAAGTGACCCGACAGAGTTTTTATGTTCTCTATCTTTGCAATAATTTTTTTTCATCATTCAGTATTCCAGGTTTTCCTCAATTAGTTTGTTTTTGATCATCATACATCCTAATTTTTATGTTTTCCTTTATCAATTTTTTAACAAAATCCCCTTTTGGGTCACTACTCTTCTAATGCACAACATGGGTCAAAAATGACCCATATCCATTTTTTTGCTAAGTAGCTTGCTAAGCTAACTACTTAGCTAACTTCTTGGCTAAATAGTTAGCTTAGCAAGCTACTTAGCCAAGTAGTTAGCTATGTAATGATACCAAAACTTTTTTTCTTCACAAATTGTGAGAGGCAAAATGGAAATAATGATCTGTTGTTATCAAAAACAAGATATTTAAAGAATACTTGGAATAGTCAATCATAAAATAAGTTAACATCAAAAGATAGAGCACAGAAACACACAGCAAGAATTAAATAACATGGGGAATGAATGCGGGTCATTTTTGACCCATGTTGTGCATCAAAGGGTTAATGAATAGGTCAGCTTACTTATTTGAACCCATTTATATACAGTCTATGTTTGAACCCAAACCAGGATCTCTTACTGACCCTAACCAAACTGCAACATTTTCACAATATCAACCATGTGTTTAAAACTGCAACATTATGTTTAGGTATGAGGCCGAGTCGTCTTAGAGGGTAAAAACAAACAACCTATGTGGTCGTGTGAGTTGGAGGATTTGTTAGGATGGTTTTGGAATTCTGTTTGTTTTAGCGTCACAAAAATCACAGATGTATAGCAACGACAGATGCACAGCAACTTATCTTTTTAGAGTTGATTATTTTTCCTCCGGCGCATGTTCAGTGTCTCATGCCACAGTGGTAATATAAACAAAGGAATCTGAATGGAGAAAATGTATACATGGTGGAAATCTCCCACACTAAGTGATAATGCCTAACGGTGATCCCTGGCATGCATTTGTACTCCATGTTCAGTCACCTTCACACGCACAAGATGTGGCAATGCAGGGTCTTTCATCAGAGCTTTTAGCAAGAATTGAGTCACAGACACACACACACACACACACACACTTTGTCACTTTGAGGAGTCACTTTGGTTCTGCTGACTTGGAAAGACTACTCAAATTCTCTACTTTGTCATTTCAAACATTCCCGTTGTGCAAGTAGACATTAGCTGTGTAATTTAAAGTTTCAACAAATGCTGGGGTTCATGAGCATGCCTTCATTATAAAGTCCTGATAAGAACTGCTGGCTGTTTTTGACATTGTTTAGGCATTCCAAGAGAGATAGGGCTCCTACCAGCAGGTCACTGACTCCTTCCGCTTCTGCTTATCTAAGCAGCCAAATAACTCTGACAGAAGATGGATATGTGTATACACACAGGTTTTAATATTTCTGCTACAAGGCATGCTTTACATTGATGTACCTGGAGTTTTTGTGACAGGGAAACTAATGAAAGGAGGGTCTGTCGGAGTGTTGGCTGTAGTGCTGGGGAGGGAAAGACCATTTTTTTCCTGCTGTGGTGAAAGAACACTTTGGTCCCTTTGAACGTCATTGGTCATCTCCCTGGCTTCAGAGCTGAAATTACGATGCACATTAGACTGGCTTTTTGATGGTTCAGTCGTCACCTGTGCAGACCAACACACACAAAAAAAACACTCTCAGTTCCAGATAGAAACCTCACAAATTTGCAACATGCAACCACAGTTGGTTCCCTACCGGAGAGGCCTGCGTGGGGTCCCTGCACTGGCACTGCTTCTCCAGACGAGCTATAAACTGGTTCTGGGAGCTTATCATGGAGGTGAGAGCTCCATATTTCTTCTCCAGCTCCCTGTAGTTACTGGACACCTGCAGTGCCTGACATGTTGCACCACCCACAGCAGAAATAAGGATAAGTTTGATAACAATTAAGATAAGATGCTTTGCTGTGACAAGGACTGTACATCTCTGCTCACCTGTGTTGTAGCATTAAGCAAGAGGTTCTCCACTCTTTGCTGCTCCAAAGCTTGGTCTTTCTTGTGTATGACTTCATGGAGAAGCTGAGCGTAGAGCTGGGCAATGCGTGAATTGATGCTGTTACTCTCTTTGCGCAGGGCTCTCACCTCCATGGCAAGGGACCCCTCCTGCTCCAGTTGGCCCCTGAGCTTGTCCAGCTGCTCCTGCTGCCGTCTGAGCTCCGCCCGTAGCGATGCCACCTCCGACTGGTTGGTGAAAGCAGACTGTGTGTTCAAACATAGCGCACCTGTCAGTTTTTGCTGCGGGACAATGAAAGTGTAGGAGCACCGGCCTCCTTTTGTATCTGAAGATCGCGATGAACGCTTCTGAGTGTTCTCGCCATGAGCCCCTTCCTTCCGTCCTCCAGCTCCTGGTACGTCCACACAGAGTGTTAAGAAAAGTGTCAGACCTATTGTCAGTGTCTTCTCCATGAATGTGTTAAACTTCTGAGGACACCCTGGTAGCAGAGGAGAGGTCGTGATTAGAACTAAAACACATAAATGACTGATACAAAGACAAGAACTTTATATTTAAGGGGACTGTGTTGTGACTGGTCACCAGATGTTTCCTTGCAAAGTGAGAGTACACACATTCTCCCCTGGCTGGAATTTATTAGCAGGTCAACACTGAAGGGACAACAGTCAACATCAACCAGCCAGAATAAATACACCTCCATCTCACAGTCAACACAAGAATAAGCTCCACGTCCAGCCACAACAACCACGGTCAACACCATAAACACATGAATACAAATAGGTCAATATGACACATCTATCTCTTGTATAACTTTCTCACCGGAAGCAAATGTTTTTGGTGAATTAAACAACAATTCTGGTATGATTCAGCAGTGTAACAGTGCGACTTTGGATGCCATTGCCAGAACAGTTTAATCTACATTCAATTGGATTACATTTACTTACGGTAGCAGCTGATAGGTGTTCAGGTTGCCTTTGTTCTGCAGCTCCCAAGATGTACAGTTGTAAAACAAAAGTTAAAGCATTTTCAAAAATCACATGTTCAAGGATCAGGAAGAGTCACATTCACAAACTACCAAATTAAAATATGTCTGTGGTCCTCCTTAAACGTGAAGTGACGATGAAGGCAGAGAAAGCTAGACTACAAGTGGATCTCAAGAAGAAGAAAAAAAAAACAAGGATGACAGCCAAGTTTCGTCAGCAGCGAGACTACCTCTTCTTCTCCGGAGGTTCTGTCTCAGGATCTCAGAAGAGGGAGACAACTAATTACAAACTATCCAACGCCGCCTCCCAGTACCTGCTGTTTAGCTGGCTGTCTCCTCCCTCTGACATCAACCTGCTATCTGCCACAGAATCTATCCCAGAAGGAGCTGAACTTGTGAGAGATTCAAATGCAGTTTGAACCATTTACCAATTATTGTTTGAATTACACACTTTCTGAAATGATATAGACAGACAGACAGACAGACAGACAGACAGATAGATAGATAGATAGATAGATAGATAGATAGATAGATAGATAGATAGATAGATAGATAGATAGATAGATAGATAGATACTTTATTCATCCGTATGGGAAACCAGGAAATGTTATATTTAAAAATGAAAATGAGTCAAATCTAATGCTAAGTTTTTGGGTTTTTTTTAATTTAGATTAAATTTGTAGATGCAAATAGACAAAATGCAGTCAAACAAACAGCTAATTGTGTATTGTGTATGTTTTCATTCCACTAGTCTGGGAAAAAACATGTCATGGAAGCAAAATAGCCCAAAATCTTAAAATTGACCAGTGCATGTAAAAAAAAAAGTGTCTCGCCTTAAAGGCTGTATCTATAGAATTTCAGAAAATAAATATATTGCGATATATTGAAATAAATTGAATCGTAACCCCTATATCATGACACACATCGCACAGCCAGATTCTTGCCAATGCACTGCCATCATACCTAAATAGGTTCTTCTCTGTGTGCATTAAGACACCTTTCAGAGTTTTGTATTATAAAGGATGTTGGAATATGGTGGTATACAAGCAGTATTTTTTGTATCACAACTGGTCGGGGGTGATATACATTTTAACTATTTTCTATGCTACAAGTTTTTAGTACTTTAAGCCATAGCAATGCATCATATTTTGAAAGATTTTATAAGCTGTTGTCATATAATTATGACAAATAAATATGTGCCTCCACAATGTTACACTACATCACAAAATGTAAATAAATGTAACCCAAAAACATACTTGGGTTTCCACCACTAGGTAGTTCAAATTTAAATGTCTTCATCAAAATCTAGTGTTTGTAGTACCAGTGTGACACATGGCCACAGGATCAGACAAGTCTGCACAAGGTAACAATTTCTGTTTCACCTTTCATTTGTGGTACATAAAGATCGAAAACTCTTCATGCATGCAAATTTCAACCCACAGAGTAGGCTGCAGCAGCACCACAGTGGCTTCCTGCGTTATGTGATAACATGGCATTCTGACCAGAGACTGTTGTACTGATCGTCACACCCAATCTGTGTTATCAAAGAACATGTGGTTTAGGGTGGATACACCCAGTTTTAGGTGAGGCCAGATTGTGCAATTAGATATCAAAAAGAAGAGTAGTTCCCGGATTTCAGAATCAGGCACTTTTGACCTTTGAATTGCTGTCACAACAACAGTTTTGCATATGCATGTAATGCTGGTGTTACACCGTATTTTGTGGCCAGCAGTGTTGTCAGTAAACACTGCTAATATCTCTGATATTGCAGCAGTTGTCCTCCTGTAATATCTGCTGCTGAGAGAAGCTGTCAAAGATCCTTCAATGATGGGGTGGAAGTGAGGGGACACCTACAATTATATTCCTTTTTGTGGTTTAACAGCAGCTGGCGGTGTTCCCTTGCTGCCATCTTTTGGAGCTAATTATATCTTGCAATTTCAATTCCTCCTGTTCTCTAAAATAAAACAATTGTTTCAAATGTCTCCCTGTCACTCTTTATGAGTTTCTAAGGGCAATTTTGTTTATCTCTCATTAACTGCACCAACTGCATTACACTTATTGGATTTTTCACATTTTAATTATTTACACTGCCATACTTTATATGGGTTAATGTTTATCTAGTAGAATTATGTTTTTGTTTTGTCCTATTGTAACAATGTAGGATTGTCCCAGGAAACGGTTTGCTAATTAGCATTCATCTTAAACACTGTCTACTATTTGTTGACCAACAATGTGAAGTGTGGCCTTCAGCACCATGGTCTTTTCTCCCTTTGTGATGTTAGAATATTCACTGACTGGCATTATTTTTTGGAGATATCTTATTAGTAAGTTTTACCCGCAGTGCCATGGCTTCCGGGCTCACTTAGGTTTCCAAAATGAGGACCTGCAACAATAAAATAGAGTAAAAGGCCCTTTCAAAATAAAGTAGCAACACAAAGCTATAGAATAAGAACTGTCATGCATCTATATGACATCATAGCTTCCACTGATCTCTAGTGGTTGAAGTAAAAAATATATCATCCACATTATTCAGATGGGAAAATACAGGCATCAAAATAGATTAATAGGTAGTTGTACTTTACTTGAGTGCTTCTATTTTATGTTACTTTATCCTTTGCCCCACTACATTTCTAAATTGCTTTTTTGTATTGCTACTTAACACTATTTGACTACTTTTCCAGCTGCAAACGAAGTCTGAAATGGGTCTACTTTTGGTCGCTACTTTTGTTATTCGTTTTTTTTTTCTTAACTTAAGTAAAATATTTGAGTTCTTCTTGGTAGTACTAACCATGTCTATGGTACTAACTAGCTTATGTGTACCCGGATCTCTTCTGCTAGGAACTATTTCCAGAGGCATGTGAGCAACCCGGATATAGTAGTTTGTGACACACCGCTGTAGAACCATGTGGAAGGCGTCGCGTTGACTGCGTATTCGAAACTTCGTTTACTTTAACTGTTGTACATTAAGTTTTACGGTCATAATGAACGTATTTTTTCGTATAAGCATATGTATGGTCGAGCAACAATCTATGTAGCTTTGTTAACTAAATTTACCAGCTCTACATCTCGTTGAATTATGGGGAAATCAAAGGTAAGTAATGGCCTGTGCTAACAGGTTAGCCTCAACTCAAGAGATTTGATGTGTAAATTGAATACTAGTATTTAAGAGGCTATCAAATTATTGTCCTGTGAATATGTAACACGTATTAAAGAAAGAACAAAGCTGCCGTTGAACAGCTCTGTGGTAGCGTTAGCAGAGCATGCTGACTTGTAAATTCCTGCAGCTAATGTTGGCTGTCAGCTTAGCAAAGTTAACTTGTATCGTACTTCAAGATAAAATTACTCACAAATCTGTAAAATGTAATTTTTCCCCCGTGAATAATATATGGTGTGCTTTCAGACCAAGAACCAGAAGAAATCCCGTGTCACTGCCAACCATGTGGCCGAGGAGACGTACGGAGCTATCCCCCACTCCTTCGTGTTTCAACGGGGTCAGATTGGAAAAAACGTGGGTCAGCTTATCCTCGACATGCGGAGAGTGATGGAGCCTTATACTGCAGAATCTCTGAAGGTCTGTCTGTGAAAGTTAAAGCTCGAGCAGCTGTTTTTAGCATAAATGTGACAATTAACTGCTGCACGAGGCCACGTTGCGTTGTGAACTGCTCTTGGTCGAATTAAATGACTTCGCAAGTGTAAACGTATGTGTGCTTTATAGTGTAATATGGGCTCTATATGAACTGAACTATATGACCTGTTCGTGTTTTTTTTTAACCAGGTCAGGAAAAAGAACGTCCTGAAAGACTTTGTGGCAATCGCAGGACCACTGGGAGTGACGCACTTTATGATCTTCAGCAAGACTCCCAGCTCTATCAACATGGTATGATCACAACTAAGGTCTGCTTGTTGAAATTTTCCCAAGGGAAGTTCAGTAATTTTGCTCAATTTTGTATCCGTTTTAATAGTGAACCTGCATTGGGTGATAATGCACATAAAAAAGCAATACTAGGTGTTGTGATAGTTTTGGTTAAATGTATGCTCATCTAATTGAATTTGAACAGTACAGGGGAAAATATAAGATATTTTATAGAGCCCTGTTACTGGTAAAAATGGAATAGCCTAAAGCATAGTGGTAGGTTGAAAAAAAAAATTTAATTTCCGTGCATTCCTTATTCCAAAACATTTATTTGTAAATTGGCTTTATACCCTAAGTTTGCACACATTCCCCATGTGGGCTCAAATCTTCTGTGTACTGCCCCCCATTAGTTAATTTGCTAGCTATCTAACTCACCGCATGGAATCTTGCATTGTATGAAATTTACAAATGATTTGTGTTCAGCCTGTAACAATCCATTCAACAACCCATTTCTTGTGCTTTCAGAGACTTGCTCGACTTCCCAAAGGCCCCATGCTTCATTTCAGGGTGCTAAAGGTAAATATATAAACTTCATAAATAAAACATGAGTACAGTAGATGGCTGGGCTCAACTGATGACAACGTAATATTTGACTGTTAGTGATGTTTTCAAAGTAAACGCACTGATGTGCCCAAACTGCCAAAGTAGTTTTTAACTAATTTTACTTTGCTCCACTCTGAAATGAACTCTTGAACTTTTTTTTCAGTATTCTCTTGTCAAAGATGTGGTTTCATCTCTGAAGAAGCACAGGATGCATGAGCAGCAATTTACACATCATCCTCTACTCATCCTCAACAACTTTGGTTCCGATGGCATGCACGTCAAACTCATGGCCACCATGTTCCAGCACATGTTTCCTTCCATTAATGTGCACAAGGTATGCGTTTCCAGCAGAATTTGCATTGTTGTCACTTTGTTTGACTCACGATTTAAAGCCTTGTTGGCATGATGAACGTATAGTCTTCTGAGTTTTCCTTTGAAGATTCATTAAAAGTAAACGCTTTCTGATTTCTGAATCTGAGTCATTCAGATGTGTAAACATTTAATTCTAAATTCTCGCAACAAAAACAAAGATCATATTGTTGTTTTTCAGGTAAGCCTCAACAATATCAAGAGGTGTGTGCTGCTGAATTACAACCCCACGACAGAGGAAATTGAATTTCGACATTAGTAAGTAATATTTTGCCATAAACATTACGGTAGTGATTGTTATCTTGATGGTTGTAGCTGCTCTTTGATGTACAGAGATGTTGGGCTCAGATGATGACAGATTCTGAATTGACTGTTCAGTGATGTATGTTCAAAGTAAACGCACTGATGGGCCTTCGCACAATAACCAGATTTCCTGTATTTATTGAGTAAATGTCACACTGACCCACATGATCATGTTCCCAACCTGCAGCAGCCTGAAGGTCGTCCCGGTGGGAATGAGCCGTGGAGTCAAGAAGCTGATGCAGGAGAAGTTCCCCAACATGAGCAAGTTTGAGGATATCAGTGAGCTCATGATTAAGTAAGGTTCTTGTGCAGGTACAATTGTTATATGCTGTGTTTCCACTGCATGGCATGGCTCTGTTCAGTTTGCCGTTTTTTCAGTTCCTGCAGGAGCTTGAAATCTGTGGAAAACACTTGGGTTATAATGTGGTGTTTAAAAGGTTTCAAAAGTGCTTGAATTTTAAATAAATGGCTTAAATATATATACTTGAAATTGGGTGCCAAGTATATCTAAAAAAGGTCGCACAACATAAATCTTTGTGGTGTTTTAATTTGTAATTCTAAGCACTAACATCTGCAGAATTGATTATTAGAGCTGATTAACTATTTTGTGCTCTCCTACAACTCTTAGGGGGGCGAACCTTTCAGAAAGTGAAGCAGAGCAAGATGGAGAGGACAACATTACTGAACTACCACAGGTCTACTCTGGCCGAGGCAACATGGCGTCCCAGCAAAGTGCTGTCCGTTTGACCGAGGTGAGTGTGCTGGGAAGTCTTTAACTGTTCAAAACATGATAATGATGCTTGGATGGCGCCTGCATTGTTGCACTGTTTTGTCTTCAGATTGGCCCTCGCATGACTCTGCAGCTGATGAAGATACAAGAAGGCATGGGAGAGGGGAATGTCCTTTATCACACAATGAGTGAGTACTCTGGCTTTAAAAAAAAATTCTGCTTGATATATTCTGGTGTACATGATGAAAAGAATCGTTATGAATTCTATGATTTCTCTCTAAAAAAGTAAACGCTTACTGATACATCCAACGTTAACAGAGTTTAAAGTGTACCCTGTATGAACTCTCTTTTAATTGGGAATGTTGTGTACTATGTTTGCAAGTCTCCAAGACAGAGGAGGAAATACAGGAGATCCTGAACAGGAAGGAGGCGCAGCTAAAAGAGAAGGAGGGTCGCCGGAAAAAGCAGGAGCAGAATGTCGCTCAGAAAAAAGAGAAACGAGAGGAGAACAAGTAATATGGCCTTATAAGATTATTTCACATCTGCTGTATCCATTTTTTTCTTGGTAGAGGGGTAAAACGGTTTGTTTCCTTCCTAACAGGAAAAAGAGTCTGGAAGGCATTAAGAAGAAACGCGCTGAAGCAGAGTCTGAAGAGGACAGCGAAGTGGAGGATCCTGGGATGCAGGAGGATCGGCCAGCTGCTGTTGAGTCTGATGACGAGGTTGAGTACTACAGACAGGCTGTAGGAGAGGAGCCCGATGAAGGTAAATATACAGGGAAATCCTTCGACGCTTTCATTTTAATGTGGCATTTTCAAGACTTGAAAAGTGGCTCCTTTGAGTGAAGTGTTTGAACTGCTTAAAATTCAGGTTAGAGGATGCCAAGTGTACTTACAAACCAGTGACGCATAAAACTGATAGTAGCACAATAATTAATTTGATGGGGAGGTAAAATTGTTGATATACTGTATGTATTGTGTATAAATATGTAATTTATACTTGCTAGAAAAGCTTCAGTGGACCTTGAAAAGTGCTTGAATATCACTTTAGAAAGTGTGTTTTTGCTTGAGGGTTTTGAATGTATTTAACGACAAATACTTTTTTTCTGTGCAGACATGTTTCCCAGTACCAAGAGGAGGCACGGCTCAGAGAGGGAGAGGTCTCATGGACCTGCCAAGAAGAGGAAGCTGTCCACTGGTAAACCATTCAGAAAAGACAGAGACTCTAAATCACCCAAAAGAAACGGCCCAGGAGGACAGCACAGAGACAACAAAGGAAAAGGCTGGAAGAAATCTGGGGATGGGGAGAAACCATTTGGAAGAAAAATGAAGCCTGGAGGAAAGGCGTTCGGAGTGAAGAATAGGGGCGATGGGGAGAAGAAATTTGGTGGGAAGAAGAAATTTGAAGGGAACAAAACATTCGGGGGAAAGCAAAATAAGGACAAATCTTTCAAATCTAAAGGTCCGAAAGGCAAGCCGGCCTTTAGGAGCAAAGGCACAGGAGCAAAGAAAGGCTTTAAACAGAGGAAGGGAAAAGGCTGACCCTCTCTTCTTTCTGGGACTTTGAATGTGTTATCTGCCACCAGGTGGCAGCAAGCATCCAGTTGCCATCAGTGCCTGTGAGTGATGGTTTTGTGAGACTGTTATTGCTGAAAATCAGCAGTAGAGAACAAACGTGATATATTATCCACACTGTATGAGTAATATTAAAATTGTACTTGTTCAATAAATTGTGTACAAAATATCCTTTCAGCTTAGTGGGTGTTTTTGTCAGTTTGTGCTGCCAGCTTGTTATTTGTGAGAATTTGAGGGTGTCATTTATTTTCTTTTAGTGAGGCATGTAATTGTAAATTATGCTTATTTGTTTCTTAAAGGGACAGTTCATCACAAATAAACATATTTTTTCTCAATTTTGATGCTTTATATATGAATATGGATTAGACTGAAAATGGTTCCTGCGTGAAAGTACTTAGAGATAATTCTGTAAATTATTTCTGATGCGAAGTGACCTGGTGAAGGAAGAATTTGGGCACTATCACTTGGAATGTTAAGAATGTGCCTGGCAGGTCTGATCATGCATTTGCGGGTGAAATGATGTAGTTGGGACCCTTCTCAGTCAATAAGACCGTACCCAGGGAACTTCATTTTCATTTGGTGATGCTCCTGAGCTGCTGTTCTGTTAAATTCTCCATGGAAGGATGTAAGTAGCGATAAGAAATATCTCAGATCACTGATATGTTACAGTACCAAAAATAACGCCGGGTTATTTTATTTTTTTAAATATAATGCAAATTGTTAAACTTTATTCATTTATTCATTCATCACTTGGTCTGTACTACGCCGACTTGTTTATTTCACATTCATTTGAGTATCGACGTGTGTCAGGAAATTATATTTGTGGTTTAGTACTAATTTTACATTTCTCAACCCAAAAATGTGATTTCCCCATGCTTTACCAACATGATTGGCAGCGACAGAAACATTAAGAAGTACGTGTTGGGGGAATTAGCACCGGAAGCTCAAAGGATGTGACTGGGGTACAAAGATTAGTTTTTTTTTCTTTCAAATTTTGATAGACTAAACCAGCTTTTATAAGTGCGTTTGCATTGATCGAAATATAAGGAACGTCGTTGAAAGAAGACAAGAACTGGCTGTACAATGCAGGTTTGTAAGCTATTTGAATAGTCATCATAGTGCATTAAGTCTGATGTGTAACCAGTCTATTTTTGACACTTTTTTAAAGAAATAAAAAAAATAGAGGCCTGCACTTGTGCCCTACATGCTCTGAAGTGATGGCTATTTTCAGATAACCTGATAAGACCTGCGAAACACCAGCACAATTGATAAAGAAGCACTTATTCACTTTTGTGACTAAAACTGTAGCCTATTTTTGGCCACTTTGTTTCCAAAATGCATCAGTGTCCACAGAGTTACTTCTTCAAATTGCGTAAATGCACAGAGGGTAAGAGAGGAACTAACTTTCAGGCTTAGAAAAGTAATTTCTCTCTCACTTACATTTCTCACTCAAGATAATCACTGGCTGAGTAGCTTTGTACGCTTTATACACAGACATCAGACAGGAAATGAACTCTCTCGACAAAAGCTGCTTCACACTGCGATCACTGCAAATCTGCCTTTTGGTGAGTGGAAGTTAACATCTAAATCTCTACTTTTTGGTAAGTCCCTGTTTATTTATTTTTGAAGTAACATTTTCTGAAATGTAATACTGCATACTCTATTGTTACTGTGGTATGGTATTTGTGAGAATTTCAGGGTTTCCATCATTTCCTTTCAATGAGAAATCTAATTGTAACACATGCTTATTTGTATAAGGGAAAGTGCATTCCAAAATAAATACTTTCTCTAATTTACTTACCTACCTACCTATTTCCAGATAACCTTCAGCTGAAAGCAAGATGAATTTCACCTGTGTTGAGTTTCAAGTCGCCCTGCTGCCCACAATGTATGGAATTGAGTTCATCGTGGCACTGGCAGGGAATCTGTTTGCCCTGTGGCTGCTGGTGGTCAGAGAGAGAAGAAACTGGCACACTGGGGTCGTCCTGTCTTGTAACTTGGCCATCAGTGACCTGCTGTATGTCCTCACCCTGCCTTTGCTGATTGTCTACTACTCACGGGATAAACACTGGTCGTTTAGTGAACCTGTGTGTAAAATCGAAAGGTTTCTTTTCACCTGCAACCTGTATGTGAGCATCTTCTTTATCATGGCGATAAGCGTGAACAGATGTGTGGCCATTGCATACCCCTTCTTCACCCGTTCCTACGTAAAGCCTGCCCACGCCAAAGTCGTCAGTGTCATCATCTGGATCATTGTTGGAGTCATTTCCTGCCCTGTGTTGAAATATGCTTCAGTTTGCCCAAAGGGCAACAAAAAGGAGTGTGTGTCCCTCTGTGACAAGACGTATGAGAGTCCTCACTTCACTTACAAAATATTTCTTGCTGTGTTTGGGTGTCTTGTTCCCTTTCTGGTGACTTTCACTTCATACTGCATTGTGATTTCAGTGGTGTGGAAAAATACCAATATAACCACATTGGAGAAACGCAAGGTAGCTCTGTTGGTCATGGCAGTGCTCGTGCTGTATGCCATTTCCTTTGTGCCGTTCCACATCTTCCAGATTTATCACTTGTATGAGAAAATTCATTATCCAGACAACCGAAACTGTTGGATCTACGACATGTACCAGGTGTCCAAGGGACTAGCAACGTTGAACATGTGTATCCATCCAATCCTTTACATGGCTTTGTTTGACAGTATCAGAGTGGCTTGTTGTGGCAAGAACAAAGAGGACAACAACAGGGTCGTGATGAGGAAGTAGAACTGCTGCTATTTTTATGCTGTAAAAGCTTAAGCTAATTTTGATTCTACCCAGAAGAAGCTCTTTTTTTATTCTTGTCTTGTTTTTGTTGCTAGGGCTACCATAAGACTGTTTAGTTGTTAGTCTAAAGCCACTGATCATTTTGCCTCATTGCAGAATCATATAACTGTAAAGATTTTATCTATAATGACACACCCAACATGACACAAAAATAAAACTGACAAATCGGTTCAAAAACTGATGTATGTGTTCTAATTTATGGAAACTCACTTTCTTTCATCCTGTATCAAACATTGAATGCTCTACAATGTCAGGCATTTTCAGCATAATATAAAGCGAAAAATGTCTTCAAGGATTTTCACCACTGATTGAAGAAGTACTTAGAGCTTTGGATTAAAATAAGCAATATCACTGTGCAGAAATACCCTGTGACAAGTTTGAAACCTTTATCCATAATGACACATCATCATTTATTTGTTGATTATATTTATTAATCTGAATCTGCAAAGTAATTTATAAGTAAAGATATTACATAAATGTTGCGGAGTGAAAAGTAAAATATTTCCCTGTGAACTGCTCTACATCTCGTTGAATCATGGGGAAATCAAAGGTAAGTAATGGCCTGTGCTAACAGGTTAGCCTCAACTCAAGAGATTTGATGTGTAAATTGAATACTAGTATTTAAGAGGCTATCAAATTATTGTCCTGTGAATCACTGGCATAGCCAGAAAAAAGACATTGGGTGTGCACCAGCAATACTGGGTGTGCGAAATTTCAACAGAGTATTACACCTCCACAAACATTCAAAAGAATGTGTCTCTGGAATACAACATTATTAACACAACAACAACATATCCACACATTCTCTTCAGTAATAGTCAACAGTTAGTTCACAGCAGGTCTAAACATTCACTTGTGACGTGCTCTCAAATAAATCGATAATGCTACTTATACACCAGAAGACTTTGAAAAGATTTGGAAAAGACTCCTGCAAGCCCATCAGCTCACACCTGCTCACATCTAAAGACAAGTGTTTAGAGTGTTTAGTCCCAGCCTAGTCTCACACTGAGATTATACAAAGACTGTCAATCTTTCAGGGTCACTATGTTCAAGACTACAACTAGATTCTTTTAGCATTTTATACCTACCATGCATTTTTTTTCCTCATCATGCTCTAAGTAAAAATTGACTAAATGGAGGAGAAGCAGCTTTTGGCTCCAGCTGCTCTAGTGTGTGCAGTGGTTTGTGTTGAAAAAAACAAAAACAATAAAAAGAAGAATAGACGCCACAAAATGCCCCTCACAAAGCTGAAAAAGGGTTTCTGTTTTTCTGACATGAAAAGTTGACTATTTTACAGTTAAAATAGATATAAGGAAGAATAAAGGAAAGGAACATGTATGAATTCATGATATACATTTATGCCCTATTTAATTATGTGTTTAATTGAATATTTATATTTATCAGCTCTTTCAACTCTCATTTAGTTAATCATACATTAATTATCGATTATGTATTACTTATTTATGTATAGGCCTACATTTATTTATACATTTTTCCTTACTGTTCTCTTCACTAAGAAACAGCGCCCCCAAAATCCCGCTTGTGGCCGTAAATATATGACATCACTATATTTGTATTGAGGACTGAGCTGACTAGCATTATTGTGATGTTACTTTTTCCTGTGGAAGTGGTTTTACTGGCCGGTCTGGAACCAGGGACATTTTCCCCGCTCATCTATTGGTTGGTGATTTTGTTACATCACTGAGACTTGAGATAATATCAAACACATTTGATATGATCCAAACCAAAGACTAGGAAAAGACTGATATGAAACAGAGCAGATTACTACCTTAAACTTAACCATGGAGATGACGGGAGCGCCGTGACTCCAGTAAAACTCCTAGATTTAGTAAAGACTTTCAGTTTTTAGTCTGGGACTGGGGAAATCGTTTGGTGTAAGCCCAGCATAACAAAGTAATAGAAAAAGCACACTTTGTGTTCTCAAAATAACACCGCAAAAACACAACACACACACAGACATTGCGTGCCCAATGAGATGAACATAGTGAAATATAACATTCATGCACTTACTCATGCACGGAGCCATAACGTATCCACATTACGTGTGATCAAAAAAACTATTTAACCATCTGAACACATTGGGCTTAGCAGCAGAGTAAAGGATACAACGATGCTGCGCTCACCTGTGTGTAACAGGGTAGACTGTATCAGCACTAGATTTGGTGCATTTTGTGTGACACTGGTGGTGAATTGTGTGTTGCATGTGTGGGTGTGGCTTCACAGAGTGATAAGCAGTGATTTCCTGGTGATGGGCTAACCTGAAACAGGTGTGCTGGCATGGCTTCAGCCAGCTTAACTACCCCCACTCTCCCTTCAGTCTCCCTCTGCTCTTTGCTGTGACAGGTACTGTGTGCATGTGCTCTAAGGTCTCTCCACCTAACAAATTGTGAATTGATTGTTTTATTTTGTATTGAGTCTCGCTCTGCTCTTTGCTGTGACAGTGGTGTGGCGTGTGACGTGGGCTGGAGTAGCGCAAGGACAGAGGTCAGACTTAAAGCAACTGCAACGGCTGAACAGCAGCAGCAGCGCCTTGCAGCCACACAGTGGAGGTGCAGCAGTCCACAGCAGCACAGCATGCGGCGTCCGCAGCAGTAGACCAGCCAGCTCCAGCCTGCCAGCCTGGTGACAGTGAAGCCCGGCCACTCACCAGGCCACACGGATCCCACCCCTTCAGCTATCCCCCTCTAGTCTTTTTAAATTAATTCCCTTTTGGACTCCAACTAACTTTTAACTATTTATGAATAGGAATAAAAAAGGACTCATTTAAATTATACTTCTGTCTTGTTGTGTCTTGTCCACTAACCACTGGCTGGTCAATCACACGAACTAAAAGAACACTTTACATGTGCGCACTGCGCAACTCTCAATGTATAGGGCAAGACGGCGTGGCTTGGCCTTGAACGCATTTATTATTTCATCGGAGTCCAGTTTCTCCGCGAGCTCTTTTTCAAATATGAGCAACGAAATGCTGTTAAGTCTCACTGTGATCATTGTAGCTCTGCTGGTGGATTTAATCCTGTTCACAACCGAAAACAGGCGCTCCACAGAGCAACTTGTGACAGGCAGTGACAACAGAATACGCAGTAAACAGTTCATGTTGGGAAAAACATCTTTGTCACATGAATCCAAGACTTCAATGAGGGACGGGTGGATGTCCCCCGTTAACTTTACGCTTGATGAGTTGCCCAAACACAGTGAGTTCAGAGGCCTCCAAACGAAGTCCATAATGCCTGCACGGCGCGCGCAATGCGTCCAGCTGGCAAATTGCGTCAGACGCAGGGAGGCAGCAGCCTTCATTATTCCATAAGAGTCACTCTGAAAACGGTTGTTCAGTTGGACCAGCTGTCTGTCAAGGATCATAATCAACAAGGAGCGCAAATCAGAATCACTCCTGATGGGTGCACACCTGCCCAGGTGTCGCAACGCATCATCTGACGGCAATTTTTTTGGGTGTGCCAGCTGCCTCTGTGGGCGGCACTGGCACACCCGTGGCTACGCCAATGCTGTGAATATGTAACACGTATTATAGAAAGAACAAAGCTGCCGTTGAACAGCTCTGTGGTAGCGTTAGCAGAGCATGCTGAGTTGTAAATTCCTGCAGCTAATGTTGGCTGTCATCTTAGCAAAGTTAACTTGTATCGTACTTCAAGATAAAATTACTCACAAATCTGTAAAATGTAATTTTTCCCCCGTGAATAATATATGGTGTGCTTTCAGACCAAGAACCAGAAGAAATCCCGTGTCACAGCCAACCATGTGGCCGAGGAGACGTACGGAGCTATCCCCCACTCCTTCGTGTTTCAACAGGGTCAGATTGGAAAAAACGTGGGTCAGCTTATCCTCGACATGCGGAGAGTGATGGAGCCTTATACTGCAGAATCTCTGAAGGTCTGTCTGTGAAAGTTAAAGCTCGAGCAGCTGTTTTTAGCATAAATGTGCCAATTAACTGCTGCACGAGGCCACGTTGCGTTGTGAACTGCTCTTGGTCGAATTAAATTACTTCACAAGTGTAAACGTATGTGTGCTTTATAGTGTAATATGGGCTTTATATGAACTGAACTATATGACCTGTTTGGGGTTTTTTTTTTAACCAGGTCAGGAAAAAGAACGTCCTGAAAGACTTTGTGGCAATCGCAGGACCACTGGGAGTGACGCACTTTATGATCTTCAGCAAGACTCCCAGCTCTATCAACATGGTAAGATCACATCTAGGGTCTGATTGTGGAAATTTTCCCAAGGGAAGTTCAGTAATTGTGCTCAATTTTGTATCCGTTTTAATAGTGAATCTGCATTGGGTGATAATGCACATAAAAAAGCCATACTAGTTTTTGTGATGGTTTTAGTTAAATGTATGCTCATCTAATTAAATTTTAACAGTGCAGGGGAAAATATAAGATATTTTGTGGAGCCCTGTTACTGGTAAAAACGGAATAGCACCCCCTTCTATGTCCCAACCGGGTTGACGCACCCCCAATCCCCCACACCTTAAAAAACCCCAAAATGCAATAAGCTTTTGAATGTGGTGTTGTCACACCGCGGTGAGGGATGTCTTGTCTTGGGTTTTTTGTCCTGTGAATTTACGGTTTTATTTTGAAAAGTAACTTCTGGTTTTATTTTGAAAAGTAACTTCCCTCTCATTTCAGGTCACTTGCCCTTCCTCCTGTGTCATGGTCTGGTGTCTTCCCTGATTCCTGATTGTTCCACCTGTGTTCCCCTCCCCCGTGTGTATATAGTCTTTGTCTTCCCGTCCTTGTTGCCAGAGTATTTCGTCGTCCTGTCGTATGCTTCCAGCCTTGTTCACAGTCCTGTATTGAGTCAAGTTAAGTGTGTCAAGTTTTATTTTCTGAATTGCTTTTCCTCTGAAACAGAGTGATTTTTTGTTCATAGTTTTCTGGTTAGCTTCTTTTTATTTTCTAAGTCAGAGTAATTTTTGTAGTGTTGTTTTCCTCCTTTTGGAGTGTTTTCTGTTTGTTAATTTTGTAACATAGATAAGAATAGATAATTTCATAGCCTGTGTGCTTTTCCTCTTCGGAGTGATTTTTGGTTCTGTGTTTGTTTTGTGTTCTTGGTGTGTCTTCGGACCTTCTAGATTTTCATAGCTTGTTGATTTATCATTTCTGTCTATGAGAAATCTATTCAGTAAAATAAAGCCTGTCATTACTGCTGCCTATCTGCATCTGAGTCCTCCTTTTTGCCCAAGCCTGACAGTATACTCTGGCCAGTGATGGACCCAGCAGAGGCAGAGCGGCTATCGGAGATCCTGCGCATCCAGGAGGAGCGTCTCCTTCGCCAAGAGGATTTTCAAACCGCCATGGCAGCCAACATGAGCTATCTTTCTTCCCAGATGCAGGACCTTCTAGGACAGCTTGACCGACCGAGTGTTGCAGCTCCGACACCGACCCCAGCCAGCGCTCCTGCATCTTTCCCGCACGTTGGAGGACCCGCATGTAAATTGGCTGCTCCTACCCCATACACCGGAGAACCGGGGTTATGTAAGACATTCCTCATTGACTGTTCTATTCATTTTGAACTACTGCCACATGTATTTCCCACCGAACGATCCAGGGCGGCTTTCATGATATCCCACTTAACCGGCAGAGCCAAAGCTTGGGCTTCCGCAGAATGGGGCAGGGGAGCCGCGTTCTGCGACACCCTCACCGGATTTCAAGGAGCACTTAAAAAGACTTTTGATCCGGTAAGTTCCAGCAGAGAGGAAGCCCAGGAACTAAGCCACTTGAAACAAGGCAAGGACTCTGTATGTGATTATGCCATTCACTTCCGCACTCTGGCAGCAGGGAGCGGTTGGAACAACACTGCATTATATGACATTTTTCTAAAAGGTTTGGCACCCTCGATTCAGGACCTCCTAGTGCCCCTGGATTTACCATCGGACCTGGACGCACTCATCGCACTCGCCATTAGAATCGACAACAGACTGAAGCAGTTCCAACGCCAGCGAGGGGCAACGCAGAGGGTACCGGAGAGGACCGCAACCACACCTGTCTCAAGCTGGCCGACCCCGCAACGATCACCACCCAACGTTCCACTATGCAACTGGGAAAAGCTCGGCTGACTCCTGAGGAACATCAGCGGCGGCTGCAGGAGGGACGGTGTTTCTACTGCAGCGAGACTGGTCAACTCCTGCCCAGTCAAGAAATCACAGGTGGTGAGTCAAACCCAGGCTTCTAAGCCGGTTATGCGCACACTTATTAAGGTCAAATTAAACTCTGCTCACGACATAGAGGCATTAATTGATTCAGGGGCTGACGAGAGCCTAATGGACTGGGGACTAGCCCGAGAATTGGGTATTGAGAGTCAGCCACTCAACAATCCCATCCACGCAAAATCACTCAATGGTAAGGAATTGTTTACTATCACACATACCAGTAAACCTATACAAATGGTCATTGACCATCATCATGAAAAGATACAGTTCCACCTGTTCACCTCCACCTCTCACTCTCTGATCCTGGGACAACCATGGCTTTTTTTGCACAACCCACACATTGGGCCTCATTCATGAAACGTTAGTAGATTTGTGCGTAGATTTGCACATAAAAGCCTACGCTACTAAAAACCTACTCCGGATTCATGAACGCCGCGGGAAACTCAGATCTGATCGTAAACACGTGTGTATGATCATGAATGCCAATCCATCGTAAGGTGGCAGCGCGCTCCCGATAATCAGCAATTAGCATGAACCCCGCCCATGAATTGCTAATGACCACCATATAAGGAGGTGTGTAGAGGCATCCTGTCAACCTGTCAGTCATGGCACAAAGAAAAAAAGAGCGAGAAAGAAAAAAGAATTTTTCCGAAGCGGAGATTGAAGTTATTTTGGGAGAAGTGGAGTCCAAAAAAAATATTTTATTTTCATCTGTTAGTAGTGGTGTGACAGGGACAGGCAAAGCAAAAGCGTGGAGGGAGGTGACGGACGCAGTAAATGTGGTTTCTGTAGTGCAAAGAACTACAGCAGAGGTTAAACGTAAATGGTTTGACATTAAACTTGACGCAAAGAAACGCATTAGCGCACACAAAAAAAGTGCATCTGCCACAGGAGGAGGACGCTCAGAGTCCAAATTGTCAGTTGCAGACGAGCGCATCGCTGGGATCATTGGTGAGACGTCTCTGTCAGGAATTATACCTGAAGGAGACAGCGACATGCCTGCACTGGAGTCAACATCAGACGGTAAGGTGATAAGGGTTGTATCATATTACAGCTTAGCGGTCAGTATAGTTTAACCTAGGTCGTACAGTCCCAAACAAGATTCATATTATATAGGCTAATGGGTAAAATCTAAATCAGTGATGGCTGTTGGAATGTAGAGCTACTTAACATTTCTTTCAACAAAGGATACGGATGTCATATAGCCCACAGCAGTTTTGTATGCATAGTCTTCAAATTATTTGAATCTTAATAGCCTAAAGCTCTATTTAAAACAGCTACAAATAAGTCAGTCTGCAGCCAACGTAAATTAAACATTTTTCAAAATCAGATTTATTAAAGGTTTCTTTCAAATGATCAAAGACAAAACCAAAAAAACTAATGTGTTGTCCTCTTCTAGCTGGCGAGTGCTCCTCCCATGATGTGGCCTTTCCTGCTTCTGCTGCCTCTGCTGCCTCTACTCCTCCTGCTGCCCCCGCTGCCTCTGCTGCCCCCAGGTACCGAGGCCGAAGAGGTGATCCGCCTGTCCTCACAGAAGAAGTCCTGAGGAATCAAGAGGCTTTGCTGTCAGCAGTCAATCAAATAAACACAACCCTACAAGAGATTAACAGCAGCTTGAAGGGAATATGTGAGGCACTTGTGCGCCTTCAAAAATAAAGCCTTGTCAGCCTCTTATCAGTGTTGTGTGATGTCTGGTTATCCTGAGAAAACACTAAGTTAATCAAGCTACTCTCCTTTTTCAGATAATTAAATATAGCCTATTTGTATACATTTACAAGAGCATGACATTAAAATGAACCTATGTAGCCTACTGAAATAAGATGTTATATAAATATCAAACAAGAAAAATGAAACTAATTTTGCAAAATATGGCAGCCTAAAATGTGCATAGCTTATTCCGTCCCTGTCTTGGCAATACTTACCTTAAAATCGCTCTACAAGTCGCTGGCGTGTCTGGATAGCAGCCGCATTTCGAGGGCCAAGATCTGGTTCCGGAGGCAATTGTTCCTCGAGGTTGTGGACTTCAGGCAGGGGAAGGCCCTGTTGGATTGCCACGTTGTGCAGAACACAACAGGCTAAAATGATGTGACACACCTTCGCAGGTGTATAAAGTAGAGTGCCACCTGTATTATCTAGGCACATCCATCTCGCCTTTAATACCCCGTTGGTGCGCTCTACAACGGCCCGAGTAGCCGCGTGCGCCTCATTGTATGCAAGCTCCTGTGGTGTCTGCGGGCTGGCCAGTGGGGTCATAAGCCACGGCGTCAGTGGGTAACCCCTATCCCCTATGGATATAGAAGGGTAAGTCCATATATAACACACACATGTGATTATGCAGGCTATATTCTTACCAATGAGCCAGCCGTCTCTCACAGCTCCATCCTCCAAACGCGTGCCAACTGCGCAATTACGCAGGATGAATGCGTCATGCGTCCCACCGGGCCACCGTGCCACAACGTTTAACAACACACACTTTGCGTCACAGATCAGTTGCACATTCACGGAATGAAAGTTTTTCCGGTTAATGTAAGCAAATGCATCACCGGATGGAGCCTTGATGCGTACGTGTGTGCAGTCTATGGCACCGATAACACCTGGCATGTTTGCAACTGCACTGAACCCCTGCATTACTTCTGTCTGCCGTTGTGCGCCATATGGAAATTTGATATATTCTGGCATTAATTTAATGATACCTCTGAGAACTGCAGGCAGGATGCGGCTCATGGATGGTTGCGAAATGCCGGACCTGTCACCTATCTCCCGCTGGAACGTCCCTGTGGCTAGGAAGCCAAGCACAGACAGCACTTGTAGGTGTGCAGGGATGGCATGGCTGCGTTTTGTTGGCCTCGTCAGATTAGGCTCCATAATGTTGCATAAATGCAACAGAATTGGTCTCGGTAGTCTGAAACGACTAATCAACCATTCATCATTCTCAGCCAACAGATCTGCCCGATCCCTGAAGTACCGCTCTCTCCAAATAGCGCCTTGCGCCAAATCATGTAGAAGTGCAAGTTCAGCCATGGTTATTAATGGTCATTAACTAGGACTGAGGACCTTTTATACTGTGGGAGGTTTAATTAGAATTGACACCACCTGAGTGATCCAGATATGGTAATGGTTTACATCCTTTTTGTGATTTTATTATTAGCCTATATTTTTATTATCATCATTCAACATGTAGAAAATAACGCGTAATCTATTGAGTCAATTTACATAGATAATTCACAATTATGAGTTTAATCTGAATCTTAATCCCGCCAATTGCCAACTAATTTAACTAAATATGTTATATTTTTAATCGTTTGTCATGTTTATATCACATGTTTCAAAGGCATCTGCGTATTGTGTACATAACAGAACGCATTATGAATTAAAATTGTAATTTCCAACAGTGTCGAGCATTATTTATATGCGTTCTTAAATTTACACAAGCACTACGTGTGGTCAGCAGCATGTGTAGATTTTGTTAGTAGCTACGAAAAGATCGGAGCTACTAAAATATTGATGAATGCGGAGATGCACGTAAATTTCCGTCTGCGAACGGTTTACACACAAATTCGTTCTGCTCACGTTTCATGAATGAGGCCCATTGACTGGAAGACAGGAGAGATTAGAGGGTGGGGAGAGGACTGCTCCAAGAACTGTTTTGTGTCCTCTGATCAGAAGGAGCAGGTTTCAGAAGTTAACCTGTTCTCTACTAACCCCACTGCAGACTCGGAAGAGCCGGACCTGACTTCGGTACCACCCTGTTATCACCATCTCAAAGCGGTATTCAGCCAAACTAAAGCTCTGTCTCTTCCTCCCCATCGTCCTTATGACTGTGCCATTGACCTAATTACAGGATCCACGATTGCCAAAGGCCGGTTATACTCCATCTCCCGACCAGAGAAAGCCGCCATGAAAGAATACATCACCACGTCTTTGAAAGCAGGACTGATCCGCCTCTCATCCTCACCCGCCGGAGCGGGATTCTTTTTCGTGGGAAAGAAGGACGGATCTCTTAGTCTTAGACTACAGCCCGTTGAACGACATCACCATCAAGAACCGCTATCCACTCCCTCTCATGACATCAGTGTTCGACCAACTCCAACAAGCAAAGGTATTTACGAAATTAGATTTCCGTAATGCCTATCACTTAGTTCGTATCAGAGAGGGAGACGAGTGGAAAACGGGGTTTAACACCCCCAGCGGTCACTACGAGTACTGTGTGATGCCATTTGGTCTCACAAATGCACCTGCCGTGTTCCAAGCCATGATCAACAACTTTCTGAGAGACTTTCTGGATCACTTTGTGTATGTCTATTTGGATGACATTTTGATATATTCACCTAACCTAGCTACTCACCAAAATCATGTTAACCAGGTCCTTGAGAGACTGCTAGCGAATAATCTGTATGTCAAAGCTGAAAAAAGTGTCTTCCATGCCGAAACTGTCTCGTTCCTGGGCTTCATTGTAGCCCCTGGAAGAGTACAGATGGATCCGGCTAAAGTTAGCGCTGTAGCTGAGTGGCCTACCCCAGACAGCCGCATAAAGGTTCAGCAATCAAACTTTTATAGGCGGTTTGTCAGAGGCTTCAGCGCAATAGCTGCCCCTCTCCATACTCTTACCTCCACTCAGGTGCCGTTCCGTTGGTCCGCAGAAGCTGAGAAGGCGATTTACCACGGCTCCCATTCTCACCCTACCAGACCCACAGCGCCAATTCGTAGTGGAGGTCCATGCGTCGAACGAAGGAGTGGGGGCAGTATTATCCCAGCGGTCGGAGCGCGACAGCAAGATGCATCCCTGCGCCTTCCTGTCAAGATGGTTGTCCAGAGCAGAACGCAACTATGATGTCGGCAATCGAGAACTACTGGCGGTAAAACTGGCTTTGGAGGAGTGGAGACATTGGCTGGAGGGGGCCGAACATCCATTCATTGTCTGGACAAATTACAAAAGAAACATCGAAACATCAAGCCCGACGTCTTGTCCCACCTGTTCGATCCTGAGCCTGAGACCAAGCAACCTGAAACTATCCTTCCACTGAACTGTGTGGTTGGAGCAGTTGCTTGGCCTATAGAAAATGAGGTAAAGCAAGCTAACGGTGGAGCCCCATCACCTCCCGGTTGTCCTAATAACCGTCTCTTTGTCCCTGCTGAGCTGCGTCCACAGGTGATTCATTGGGCTCACACCTCGCTGCTTTCATGCCATCCGGGAGTCAAGAGAACCATGTTCGTTATATCGTTCTGGTGGCCGGCTATGGAACCGGAGGTCCGGGAGTACATCGAGGCGTGTTCGGTCTGTGCACGGAACAAGACATCCTCCAGGGCCCGTACGGGGCTTCTCCAACCACTTCCCTTTACCACTTGGTTGGACATTTCCATTGACTTTGTCACAGGGCTCCCGGTCTCACAAGGAAACACCACGGTTCACGGGTTTCCCAGGGACATCGTTTCGGACCGGGGGCCCCAGTTTGTATCCCGGTTCTGGAGGGAGTTCTGCAGGCTCATCGGAGCCAAAGCCAGCCTGACATCAGGATACCACCCGGAAGCCAACGGCCAGATCGAACGCCTCAACCAGCAACTGGAAACCGGCCTCCGGTGCGTGGTTCACCAGAATCCCTCGACATGGAGCAAACACCTGGTCTGGGTTGAGTATGCACACAATTCGTTGCCTACATCTGCTACTGGCCTTTCTCCTTTTCACTGTGTCCTAGGTTATCAGCCTCTGTTTCCAGACAATGAAGGGGAGGTGTCGGTTCCCTCAGCGTACGCCATGGTTCGACGTTGCCGACGCATCTGGGTAGCCGCTCGGCAGGTATTAATCCGACAAGGTGATCGGGTGAAAAGACTAGCAGATTGGAAAAGACCCCCGGCACCAAACTACCAGCCGGGTCAGAGAGTGGCTGTCAGCCAAAGATCTGCACCTCAAAGTCGCCTCCAAGAAATTGGCTCCGCGGTTCGTGGGTCCGTTCCCCATCACAAGGGTGATTGGTCCGGCTGCTGTCCGGCTTCGTCTGCCGGTCTGTATGTCCTCCCGGTCTCTACGTGTTCATCCGACCTTCCATGTAAGCCAGGTTAAACCGATGAAGGAAAGTACTATGGTCTTGCGGCGCTGAATTTATTTATTTATTTTTATTAAACTGAGAGCGGCGCTGAATTTAAGCAGGACGTCCAATGACGCGCAGCTGCACACTCTGAAGGCTGTCCCGTTTATGCGTTACACCAGTGAAAGGAAGGACTCTTGCCTCGCCTCCGCAGGACCCGACTCCAAAGGAAGGATCCTACCAAGGAAGGATCCTTGACATTGGGATACAGTCTTTGTCTTCCCCTGTCCTTGTTGCCAGAGTATTTCGTCGTCCTGTTGTATGCTTCGAGCCTTGTTCACAGTCCTGTATTGAGTCAAGTTAAGTGTGTCAAGTTTTATTTTCTGAATTGCTTTCCTCTGAAACAGAGTGATTTTTTTGTTCATAGTTTTCTGGTTAGCTTCTTTTAATTTTCTAAGTCGGAGTAATTTTTGTAGTGTTGTTTTCCTCCTTTTGGAGTGTTTTCTGTTTGTTAATTTTGTAACATAGATAAGAATAGATAATTTCATAGCCTGTGTGCCATTTCCTCTTCGGAGTGATTTTTTGTTTCTAAATTTTCATAGAGTATTTCCTGTTAAGATCAGAGTAGTTGTTTTTTCCTCCTTCGGGAGCGTTTTTGGTTCTGTGTTTGTTTTGTGTTCTTGGTGTGTCTTCGGACCTTCTAGATTTTCATAGCTTGTTGATTTATCATTTCTGTCTATGAGAAATCTATTCAGTAAAATAAAGCCTGTCATTACTGCTGCCTATCTGCATCTGAGTCCTCCTTTTTGCCCAAGCCTGACAGTTATCTGCCGCCAGGTGGCAGCAAGCATCCAGTTGCCATCAGTGCCTGTGAGTGATGGTTTTGTGAGACTGTTATTGCTGAAAATCAGCAGTAGAGAACAAACGTGATATATTATCCACACTGTATGAGTAATATTAAAATTGTACTTGTTCAATAAATTGTGTACAAAATATCCTTTCAGCTTAGTGGGTGTTTTTGTCAGTTTGTGCTGCCAGCTTGTTATTTGTGAGATTTGTGAGGTATTTGTGAGAATTTGAGGTTGTCATTTATTTCCTTTTAGTGAGACATGTAATTGTAAAATATGCTTATTTGTTTCTTAAAGGGACAGTTCATCACAAATTAAAACTTTTCTAACGTTTTTTCTCAATTTTGATACTTTATAGTATATGGATTAGACTGAAAATGGTTCCTGCATGAAAGTACTCAGAGATAATTCTGTAAATTATTTCTGATGCGAAGTGACCTGGTGAAGGAAGAATTTGGGCACTTTCACTTGGAATGTTAAGAATGTGCCTGGCAGGTCTGATCATGCATTTGCGGGTCAAATTTTGTAGTTGGGACCCTTCAGTCAATAAGACCGTACCCAGGGAACTTAATTTTCATTTGGTGATGCTCCTGAGCTGCTGTTCTGTTAAATTCTCCATGGAAGGATATAAGTAGCGATAAGAAATATCTCGGATCACTGATATGTTACAGTACCAAAAATAACGCCGGGTTATTTTTTTTTTTAATATAATGCAAATTGTTAAACTTTATTCATTTCAAAATGCCACTTTACCAAAATCAAAGTTTAGAACAGAAGCCCGAAATATAGCCTAATTATCACTTGGTCTGTACTACGCCGACTTGTTTATTTCACATTCATTTTGAGTATCGACGTGTGTCAGGAAATTATATTTGTAGTTTAGTACTAATTTTACATTTCTCAACCCAAAAATGTGATTTCCCCATGCTTTACCAACATGATTGGCAGCGACAGAAACATTAAGAAGTAGGCTGCGTGTTGGGGGAATTAGCCCCGGAAGCTCAAAGGATGTGACTGGGGTACAAAGATAAGAGATAAAGTTTTTTTTCTTTCACATTTTGATAGACTAAACCAGCTTTTATAAGTACGTTTGCATTAATCGAAATATAAGAAACGTCGTTGAAAGAAGACAAGAACTGGCTGTACAATGCAGGTTTGTAGGCTATTTGAATAGTCATCATAGTGCATTAAGTCTGATGTGTAACCAGTCTATTTTTGACACTTTTTTAAAGAAATAAAAAAAATAGAGGCCTGCACTTGTGCCCTACATGCTCTGAAGTGATGGCTATTTTCAGATAACCTGATAAGAATTGCGTAAATGCACAGAGGGTAAGAGAGGAACTAAATTTCAGGCTTAGAAAAGTAATTTCTCTCTCACTCACATTTCTCACTCAAGATAATCACTGTGGCTAGGTAGCTTTGTACGCTTTGTGCACAGACCTCAGACAGGAAATTAACTCTCTCGATAAAAGCTGCTTCACACTGCGATCACTGCAAATCTGCCTTTTGGTGAGTGGAAATTAACATCTAAATCTCTACTTTTTGGTAAGTACCTGTTTATTTATTTATTTTTGAAGTAACATTTTCTGAAATGTAATACTGCATACTCTATTGTTACTGTGGTATGGTATTTGTGAGAATTTCAGGGTTTCCATCATTTCCTTTCAGTGAGAAATCTAATTGTAACACGTGCTTATTTGTATAAGGGAATGTGCATTCCAAAATAAATACTTTTTCTAACTTACCTACCTACCTATTTCCAGATAACCTTCAGCTGAAAGCAAGATGAATTTCACCTGTTATAAGTTTCAAGTCGCCCTGCTGCCCACAATGTATGGAATTGAGTTCATCGTGGCACTGGCAGGGAATCTGTTTGCCCTGTGGCTGCTGGTGGTCAGAGAGAGAAGAAACTGGCACACTGGGGTCGTCCTGTCTTGTAACTTGGCCATCAGTGACCTGCTGTATGTCCTCACCCTGCCTTTGCTGATTGTCTACTACTCACGGGATAAAGACTGGTCGTTTAGTGAACCTGTGTGTAAAATCGAAAGGTTTCTTTTCACCTGCAACCTGTATGTGAGCATCTTCTTTATCATGGCGATAAGCGTGAACAGATGTGTGGCCATTGCATACCCCTTCTTCACCCATTCCTACGTAAAGCCTGCCCACGCCAAAGTCGTCAGTGTCATCATCTGGATCATTGTTGGAGTCATTTCCTGCCCTGTGTTGAAATATGCTTCAGTTTGCCCAAAGGGCGACAAAAAGGAGTGTGTGTCCCTCTGTGACAAGACGTATGAGAGTCCTCACTTCAATTACAAAATATTTCTTGCTGTGTTTGGGTGTCTTGTTCCCTTTCTGGTGACTTTCATTTCATACTGCATTGTGATTTCAGTGGTGTGGAAAAATACCAATATAACCACATTGGAGAAACGCAAGGTAGCTCTGTTGGTCATGGCAGTGCTCGTTCTGTATGCCATTTCCTTTGTGCCGTTCCACATCTTCCAGATTTATCACTTGAATGTGAAAATTCATAATCCAGACAACCAAATCTGTTGGATCTACAACATGTACCAGGTGTCCAAGGGACTAGCAACGTTGAACATGTGTATCCATCCAATCCTTTACATGGCTTTGTTTGACAGTATCAGAGTGGCTTGTTGTGGGAAGAACCAAGAGGACAACAACAGGGTCGTGATGAGGAAGTAGAGCTGCTGATTTACATCACTATTTTTATGCTGTAAAAGCTTAAGCTAATTTTGATTCTACCCAGAAGAAGCTCTTTTTTTTAATTCTTGTCTTGTTTTTGTTACTATTACTAGGGCTACCATAAGACTGTTTAGTTGTTATTCTTAAGCCACTGATCATTTTGCCTCATTGCAGAATCATATAACTGTAAAGATTTTATCTATAATGACACACCCAACATGACACAAAAATAAAACTGACAAATCGGTTCAAAAACTGTTGTATGTGTTCTAATTTATGGAAACTCACTTTCTTTCATCCTGTATCAAACATTGAATGCTCTACAATGTCAGGCATTTTCAGCATAATATAAAGCGAAAAATGTCTTCAAGGATTTAACATTATTTTCACCACTGATTGAAGAAGTACTTAGAGCTTTGGATTAAAAGAAGCAATATCACTGTGCAGAAATACCCTGTGACAAGTTTGAAACCTTTGTCCATAATGACACATCATCATTTATTTGTTAATTATACTTATTAATCTGAATCTGCAAAGTAATTTATAAGTAAAGATATTACATAAATGTGGAGTGAAAAGTACAATATCTCCCTGTGAACTGTAATCTAATAAAGGTAAATAAGTATGAAAAAAGGGAAACACTTTAGTAGACGTATTTATTTAATTCCCACTACGTTCTTCACCCTCCCACCAGTATTTTTTGTTTGAAAACAATGGTAGAATGATATAGAACTCTTATTGTGAAGCTAATCAAACTCGGCGCTTTATGTCGAAGTTCCAGTTCCGGAAGTGTGTGTGTTGGCGGCTTGGCTCGACTCGCGTTGCTCCGCCCTTTACGGTCCTGAAGCTAAGCTAGCTGAGAGGATGCCGTCGATTGAATACGACGAGTAAGTGTTAATATAAATATCTAATAATTTCCGCGTGTATTAGAGGTATTTTGTATATCTCATAATGCTTATCAATCTCTCATCCACAGCTCCAAGCCCAGCTGGGCAGACCAAGTCGAGGAAGAAGTAGATGAAGGTAAAGAGCTAACGGTAGTTAGCGCAGTGAGCTAATGCTAGCATGTATTTTGTAGCCTGGTGTCTGGAGAGAGAGGCCGGCTAGGCGGCTTCCATTTCCACGTGGTTGTCGGGCGTAACGCACGACATTAAAGATGTAGTTACTTGTGATATTTTTGGATACCTAATGTTTAAACTACGCGATTAATACGTTTAAGGGACTGACAACAATTGGCGATTTATTGATGAAATATGTAATCGACATATGCTATGGCCTGTCGGCCGTGACGTAGACACTGTGATTCACTGGTAACGTTATGATTAGCTAAGCTAGCAAGCTAGCTGTGTTACTGGCTTTAGTTGGACTTTCAACGTAATATCGTCACTCTGTCAAAATAATCGCCTAACGAAGTTTTGCAGGAAACACAAAAAACATCACCGAAAGTGTAACATGACATTTATTGATCATTTCACTCAAAAAGGATGTAACAAAGGATGGCTGTTGGCATAGTAATAACACTAAGTGTAAAGTATGTAATTTAAGAGAAATAAGTGGATTAGGCAAGTTTTTAAACATGCCTTTGTTACTTAAGCAAGATATGGTAACACTTTATTTTGAAGGTGTCTACATAAGAGTCACACAAGCCTGTCAGAAACATGACATGACAAGTATCATGAGCATTAATGTTACTTCAAAGTGTCATTATTGTTCATGACACATCCCATGTCATGTTTATGACACGCTCATGTCACTCTTATGTAGTGTTACCAATATTAGTGTCAACAATAAAACACTGATAAACTAAACTGATAACTAAAAAATCTCCCTCTAGCTCTTCTTTGCTGGGTTCTTATCTGATACCTATGAATGTGGCAAATTGTCAAAGAAGTGATGATCTTAAAGGGCTAAAATCACATGATCTGATCAACTGAGGATGTAGGTGATTTTACCATAGGTGGCCGGCGTCATGAGGAGATGATTTAGGCAAGAAAAAAACAATTTTGACAAAAAATGACAGGCGAGTATTTTAACAGTGTGACAATATGTGGTTTTACTTTGCAATTAATTATTGTGTCACTTATTTAAGTGCGTCAGTTTTGACAAATGCACATTGTTCATTTGGGAATAAACTGAAATTTCATAACTGGAGATTTAATCAAGAGATGAGATATTATTAGGGTCCTCTATTGACAGTGCTGACAGCATAGGATAGTTAGGCACTTTGTTCATTTTATGACTGGCCAAAAGCTTCTAACAATAGGACAACTGTTTTTTTTACCTGCTGTCATTTTTACACTAAGTCTAAAGTAACTGAATATTCTTTTTTAAGGCACACTACCACCTCCCAAGGAAACCATCAAAGGAAATATAAAAACTATCACAGAATACAAAATAGATGATGATGGAAAGAAGTTCAAGGTAAGCTGAGTTTTACTGAAGTGCAGATTGATGACAAATGAAATGGTTTAAAAAAGTGTGTTATGGAAACATAATGGCATCACGTTTTGTTGCCATTGTTCACAATGCTGTTTTTATATGGCTGCATGTTATGGGTGCAGCTCTTAGCAGGTTTAGGATTTTTTGCATTTTGATGTGCTCTTACCTGTGATAAAAGACCAATATTGTGGAACAGATACCTTTTTTTGCCGTTTAAATGTCAGTACTGTAGTAGTAAATCTCTCCTTTTTCAGTATTTGCTTCTAATATCTGAAACTATAACTCTGTCATTGGGCTTCCAAAATCCCAAAACAAGTCATTAATTGGTTTGTACATCAGCTTTTTTCTGCCACTCTTTATTATTATTTCACTGATAACCTTCACCACAATTTTGACAGGAAGTATAGCATTTTGTTTTGGTCAAATAAAACTAAATTGCATTTTTGCTGCCATTTGTCCTCCTAGATTGTGCGGACCTTCAAGATCGAGACAAGAAAAGCCTCAAAAGCTGTTGCCAGAAGAAAGGTTTGCTTTTCATTTGAATTTACCTGCATTCACTTTGAATTGAACATAACATTCAGTTAAGATAGGTGTCATGTGTCATTTATTGTTCTCTCATTGTAGAACTGGAAGAAATTTGGCAACTCTGAGTTTGATGCACCAGGTCCTAATGTTGCCACCACCACAGTCAGTGACGATGTCTTCATGACTTTCATCTCCAGCAAAGAGGTGGGGATCCATTGCAACCTAAAAGATAATGTTCTGCTGCTCACTGATGTGTAACCGTCGAAATAATGGATGCAAAAAATGTATTTTGCCTTTTGCAGGACTTGAATGCCCAAGACCAGGATGAGGATCCCATGAACAAACTGAAAGGACAGAAGATCGTCTCTTGTCGTATTTGCAAAGGCGACCATTGGACCACCCGCTGTCCATACAAGGACACTCTGGGCCCCATGCAGAAGGAGCTGGCTGAACAGCTTGGGCTTTCCACTGGCGACAAGGACAAGCCTGCTGGCTCTGGTACCATCAGCACACTTTCTACATCTTCACATTTTGAGTTGGTTTTCATGTCTGTTAAACATTGTAGGTGGCCTTATCTAATGTGGTGATTCATGTGGCCTGCTTCTCTTATCTTTCACCAGTGGAGCCAGAGCCTGCACAGCCTGCACAGAGCAAGACCGGCAAGTACGTGCCACCGAGCCTGAGAGATGGAGGCACGCGAAGAGGGGAGTCCATGCAGCCTAACAGGAGAGGTGGGTGTAAGTTGGTATACCTGCTTATTCCATTCATTCATCCATTCCATACTGCAAGTAATTGCACAGCAAAAAAGAGCATTGCTCAGTATAAACAGTATATTTTTGCACCCAACAGCTGATGACAATGCCACTATTCGTGTGACCAATCTGTCTGAGGACACCCGTGAGACAGACTTGCAGGAGCTCTTCAGACCATTTGGCTCCATCTCGAGGATCTATCTGGCCAAGGACAAGAATACTGGACAGTCAAAGGTTAGTTCTCATTTTAATGGTACAAAGACGTTATATTTCAGGCATTAAAAAATATTGAATGAATTATCAAAACAGTTGTTTTAGTTTATTGATTAAAGACAAGTGCAACCAGGCTTAGACAGCATGTTTCCTAGTGTTTTCCCCCCTCAATTTTATTTGTATCTATTAACCCTTGTGCATCCCTTTTTTAAGCAGTTGCTATGTTGTCCTTAGAGGACAAAAACAGCATCAAAATCTGCATGAAAAAACTGATTATTTTTCACTTTCACCGAGTTAAATCTTTTAACCAACTTCAGTCCTTTTACCTACTATTAAAAGCCTAAGATACATGCTTTTGTGCAGTATTGGCTGTGGGATCAATAGTTGTGGGTTAGACTTATTATAGGAGGAGAGTTTGAACTTCTAAATTAAGATGGAAAAAAAAACCCTTGCATGCTTGCCAAAAATAATGCCTTATGTATTAACACAGCCAAAATGTCAGTTATCTTATTCTTCAGCTACTTACTTTATTTTCTTCAGGGATTTGCTTTCATCAGTTTCCATCGTCGGGAGGATGCAGCCAGAGCCATTGCAGGAGTGTCAGGATTTGGATATGATCATCTTATTCTCAATGTTGAATGGGCCAAGTAAGTTATTTTGTCAGTTCTGTTCATTGAGTGTTAACTTGTTTGCTTGCTGCTAACCTTATTTATTTTCCCTACAGACCATCAAACAACTGAGGAATCCATCAAAAATAAATTCCAGGATGACACCAGATTTTATGGTTGTAGTAAAATATGGCTGTTACCGTAATAAAGAGAATCACATTGTCACAATTCCCTTGTTTTCCTTCATGTTTGTGTATTTTTATACTTTCAGGCAGTTTTTTTGGGACTGAACCTTTACTTCCTGAAATTGTATTGACACTATACATTTACCATTCATTTGAACTATCAACCATCAAGTTAGAACCAAGATACACAGTGGTGTAGTGGTTAGCACTCTCTCCTCACAGCAAGAGTTGCCAGTTTGCCTCCTGCCTGCAGCTCTTCTGTGTGGAGTTTGCATGTTCTCCCCATGTCAGTGTGGGTACTCTGGCTTCCTCCCACAGCCCAAAAACATGCACTTAGGTTTAATTGGTGACTCTAAAATTGCCCGTAGTAGTGAATGAGAGCGTGATTGTTTGTATCCGTCAGCCCTGTCGACCTGTCCAGGGTGTACCCCGCCTCTCGCTCAATGTCAGCTGTGATCAGTGACCCGAGTGCAGATAAGGATAATGAATGAAGTTAGAACACAAACCCACAGATTGCCTAAGATATCATGAAAAAATTGATGGGTTTTTTGGACAGTAAAATTACTATGATCACAATCTACATGTTTTGCAGCACTCCTAAACATTTACTTATAACATGCAGGCTTGTTTTATTGCACACAAGTGTAAATAAACCAGTTAAAAAGGTGTTAAGGCTATGGTCTGTTTTGAACCATGTCATACATTTTGCAAGCCACTAGAAGTCTTAACCTCAGTCTTTTCATTTAGCTCGAGTCATGGCTTTATTTGGCCATCAGTAGATAGTTATCCTGTTAAGCTCCAAAAAGGGAACTGAGAAGAGATCAGAAGTATACTGCCTCATAGCAAAATGCAGGAAGAATACTTTGAATAGTGATTATGAAAGCAGCCAGATGAGTCAGTCATGCTTCCTTAACTGCATTTAAGGGCCATGTTATCTGATAAAATCTGTTCATGTACCAAACCTCAAACAACTTTGGGTGAGTGGTTATGAATAAACTAATCAGAATGTTCTAGCAGTACCAGCATCTTTCTATATGGTAACTCAAACTGGAATAAAAACTGATACATCCGTTTGAAAAATGCTTTGGAGTACTGGTGATCAGATCCACTCATTGACAAGCCGCTGTACTCCGGTTGCAATAAAGACATTTCTCACAACTGGATTTAAGCAATCCTGATGAGATTCTAGGAGTAAACATGGCAGAAATTAATTCTTTTAACTTAACTTGTAATACTACCCGCTTATTGACATCACTTCAACTACTTAGTGTGGTTAATACATACAATGAGAAAATAATCACTTTCTTAAGAGCTTTATTTGAAATATTACACATATAAAAACTACATACAATTCATCCCACGTGTGGTGTACATTTCAACAACATGATTAAAAGCACAGTTAGAATAAAACATGGAATGACACTGCACAGAATTCCATGGTGGCCACTAGTGACACACTCGAAAGCCTGCTTATTTAAAAGAAATAATTGCCCGACACGTCAGCGCCAGGATTTGTGGAACCGATTGTTGCTGAGAAGAGAACCAGGGACTAATCAGAGGCCTCCATCTTCTCTTGTTTGCAAGTCTCTGTGGAGGTGAACAAAAATGTATGAGGATTTCTGTATATTCAGGTGTTCAGTGTCAATCAGATAAAGTACAACTCAAGTCAGATTAGTCACCTGATGTTTGTTCTTCCTTTATTCTTGCCAACACACACTTCTTAAGCTCCATGCCAATGGCCCTGGAGAGTGGAGGGGGCACTGCATTTCCAACCTGCAAAAATAATTTACAATTATGTAGTAGGTCCAAATTATATCTAACATTTGTAAACAAATTTCAAAGGAAGAGAGCCATGTTCCAGCTTGTATTTGCAGTATTAATACAAAATATTTAATACAGCATTATCAGTTTTTTTGGGCCACTTGACAAATTGTGTTTCTAACTTCTTGATAAATACTAGTCCTATATTCAGTGATTCTGCCTTTTGTCTACACCAATTCAAAATAAAAAGTGAGTTCATCTGTCCCACTGACCCCTTTCAAATTAAGTTAAGAATTACCTGTCTGTGTTTGTCCAGGATGTTTCCAAAGAAGCGGTAGGTGTCTGGGAATCCCTGAGAGCGTGCACACTCCCTCACACTGACCACTCGGTGCTGCTCAGGGTGCAGAACACGGCCCTGAAATCAAAATGCTCAGATTAAGATTCAAAAGGTAAGAAATCCATTACAGGCCTTGAAAGGAAACAACTTGACTGCTTATATTTTCTTACCAAACCAAGTCAATTGATTTGGTTCAACATTATTCATTTCAAGCACCACCTGACATTTGGGTTAGTTCAAAACTTTCAACCTAGAGATATTCATAACCAATGGAGACTTTCACCGTTTGGCACAAAGAACAGGCTTTCAAGCACATTTGTGCAAGTTTTGAAATATTTTGGTGAAACCTGCTTTACTTAAACCGTTAATGTACCTGCTTGCCCATGGGTTCAGGGTTGGTGACGGTTGTGCTGAAGAAGCCGTCCCACTCCAATCTGCCATAGAGTCCTGCCCAGTGATTGTGGCGGTTCCCAGTGTGGGGCAGACACCAGGGGATCAGGGTGTTAAACTGCCTGTCTGCAGTGTCGCATGGCTTCCCTAAAACACAAATACCATCAGAGATGCCTCGACGGAATGAAAGCTTTGGCATTATTAAAGTGTAAAACTAAACCTACATACCTCCTGCACAAGTGCAAACACCTCTGAGTGCACCAGTGCTGCTGCGGCCATTCTTTTTATCGGCGTGTGAGTAACGCAGTTTCTTGGTCATGGTGCTATCTTTCAGCCGAACCTCGAGGTTGGGCAGATCCCTCCAGTCAGAGCCTGGAGCCAACGGGATGTGACGCATCCGACCTTCAACCAGAGCGCTCATGTCCTGAGGATACAAAGAACCTATGTTATAACTTTTACCATCAATTAAAGAGGAACTGAATACATTACACTCCTACATTTAAGGAGCAGTGTGTAGGATTTAGTGACATCTAGTGGTGAGCACGTTTTCTTGTCCATTCTGGGCTACAGTCAGTAGCAAACCAAAAAACAATTCAGTTTTTATTCATGTTATTATAATAGTGAGACAGCTTACCTTGCAAATATGATCTCTGAGGATTGGCTGATACTGTGTGCCTCTGATCTGCCTCTGGAACCAAGACTGAGGCTCCCCATTGTAGGAAATCTCCAATGCAGCTGCACCGTTACGAATCTCTGGCAGGTCAGACATTGTGTCTCTGACAGTGATGGTTCTATAGATTCCTCCATTACCTCTGGTGACATTGCTGACGTATTTCTTGTCGTCCACCACCACATTGAGAGAGCAAGCTCTGGGAGCAAACACATGCAGAGGCTCTGGATAACGAGGCAGCTTCTCTCCAGGAGCAGCAGCCAGGATGATTGCCCTGCGGCGGGTCTGGGCAACACCGTACTGCCCAGCCTGATGAGAGCAGCATTGAGCAGGTTAGTCATACATGCAAACATTGTTATGATAACTCAAGTAAACACATTTGAAGAGCGTCAAACCCACCTGAAGGACACCAAAAGTACACTGGTAGCCCATGCGCACAAGACAGCGTAGAGTCAGCTTCAGAACCATGGAGCTTTTGAATGAGACAAAGTTCCTCACATTCTCAAGCAGGAAGAACTTGGGTCTGTAGTAATCGCAGTAACTGCAAGAGAGGAAAACTCATTTTAAGTTTACATGCAGGCTGCAGGAACTACCATGTGAGCATAAATCTCCACGGCTCAAGAGGACTCTTACAGACACTGACCTAAGATAAGAAACCACGAGTGAGTTCTTGAATTTAGAATAAGTGCGAGAGTTGAAGCGGTTCATCCCGCTGAAGCCTTGGCAGGGGGGTCCTCCACACAGCATCTCCACGTCACCCTTCTGAGGCAGCTTCTGTCCCAGAGAATTTGTCTTCTCTCCAGACATGACCAGCTTCAGCAAAATGTTGCAGTCCTCAGTGAACACGGTGGTGCCGGGGTTGTTGAGCCTGAAGGCCTGTGCTGCTGGCTCCCACATCTCTATGGCCCACAGAGTCTCAGTCATACCTAAAAGGAAGGCAGCGGTCATTTTTTTCAGCATTGAAAAATAAAAAAATCCAGGTTCAGAGACTTAGATCCATAAATGTCAGAGCCAGTATTTACCAGCCTGGTGGAAGCCTTCAGAAAGTCCACCGCAGCCAGAGAACACATCCAGAGTGCGATATTTGGGGACTTTAAGTGTCTGTGGTTCATTCTGACAGTCCGGTGGTTCCTGTGCAGCTGCAGCCTTCCCTTTGCCTTTACCTTGTAGAGAATAGGATCATTGGATTAGGATTTCACAGAGCCTTAAACCAAGTTAAGATAATAAAAAGATTTTTATTTGGCATTTTCACCTTTCCCTTTGCCCTTTCCTTTGCCTTTATGAACAGCAGAGCGAGCATGATTTGGAGGGTCTTCAAAGCTTTTTGATTTTGCACTGTAGGCCTGTGAGAGGAATATGCATCAGAACAAACATGCAAACTGCACTGAAGATATTTTCAGGTATTGTATTATGCTTCCTTAAGTCTTACCAATTTAGCTCTACATTTGATCTTTGAAATGACTGCAAAGTACTGTGTAAATGTTCAATGTCTCATACAAATTGTCTTAACATGAAAACAAGTATCAGAATTTGGTAATTAAGATATACTTATCTGCCCTTTAAATAAAGTTAACAACTGTACCTCCAGGAAATAGAAGCGGTCAGGTCCACCACTGGAGTAGTCCTGGACTGATTCATTCAGGTCTTCTGCATATTCTACTTGACAGCGGCCGAGCACCTCAGTCATGCTGACGGTCACTTCTTCATCGCTCCAGTAAAGCTGATTGATGTCTGTGTGGTAACTGGCTTTGACACCTTTGTGGGTGTTCTCTGGTCTGGGAGATCAAACAAGAAGCCAGTTAATTCTGAACACTCATTTGTCACAAACTAAATCCTGAATGACAGTCCAATTAAATGTAACAGTTTTTTCACCTGTAGAACTTATAGAGACGCAGTTTGACCTCTGTAGTATCGGCTTTCCCATTGCTACGTCTGTGACAGAAGATTTCCTTGATGCGGCCAATGCGGAAGGGCTCTGGAGCATCCAGGTTTGACCCCTTGATGTAGTCTGAGGACTTCCTGTAATATTCTGGATAGAGGTCCTCATCCACATCCTCTTTCCTATGGGAACGCTTCACTGGACTAGCTGGCTTCACACTGAGTCAGGAACAGAGGCAATGAGTCTTTTATACATGTTCTTTATTAGAAAAGTTAGAGTAAATTAAACATTTTAATTCACTCACCTGAAATTAAAAGCATCAGGATGCAAATAGACACTGTCTCCCACTTTGAACTGCTCTCCCCGAAAGCAAGCCAAAGCAAACAGAGCCTTGGAGTCATGGTCTCGCTCCTCTACGGGTTCAAATGCATGAGGTGTTTGCTGTTCCTCTTTCTCTTTAGTCCTCACACAGCTGCAACAGAACCTGAAAGTAAATTGTAAATGGTAAATGGACTGCACTTATATAGCACTTTACACTACAGACTACGCTCATTCACACACACATTCGTACTGGTGGCCGAGGCTACCAGGGCACACTGGTGCCATCATTGGGAGTTTATTCATACACCGATGAAAGCAGCATCGGGAGCCATTTGGGGTTCAGTATCTTGCCCAAGGATACTTCGACATGTAGGCTGCAGTGGTCAGGGATCGAACCAGCGACCTTCGGATCAGTGGGGAACACTACCAACTGAGCCACAGCCACCCCAAAAATGGGGCTTAAAAAATGTTTTTAAAAAAAAAAAACCCCCAAGACTCATAGAAAAGATAAAATTTGCAGTACAAATCCGTGTATGGATGGCACTTACTTATACTTGCAGTCTTCTGATGGAGTGGTCTTGGGAGGAGTCTCAAAGCGAGCATACTCTGTGTCGTACCAGAACTGATAGAAGAAGCTTTTCCCATCATCCTCAATCATCTTGATTTCCATATCCATGCCACCCTAGAATACAAACCTAAACATGAGAACAAGAAAAAAATGTAGAACAAAATACAAATGAACCTGCTGTCAAGTTAACTTACCTCCATAAACCAGTTGTCAGATGGGGCCTTATACATGACGTTAACTTTGCCTTGCACATAATTGAGTTGCATGTCTTCGCACTCATCCACGAGGACAAGCTCCAGTGGATCAGAAGACTCTCCCAGCACTGTGTAAGTCCCACGAAGGAACCAGTGGGCATGGAACATTTTGCCATTGTTGTCCTCCCACAGCGCTGTGATCCTGATAATGAACACATCATTAGATTTATACAAAGCACAGTGACAAAATGTTATCAGAGCCAGAAAATGTCATACCTTGCCAGATACAGAGGCAAAGATGGATCCTCTGATGAAACTGAGACGCAGTCGCCCACCTCCAGTTCTTCATCATTCACACAGACCTTCCTGTAGTACTGCTTCTTCCCCTCAGTCTGGATCGGCTCTCCAATCCATGTCAGTTTGCACTGGGACTGCTTCTTCCTCTTAGCTTGAGAAACCTTTTTGGCTTTCTCCACTGGAGCATCATCCTCTTCAACGATCTCATCATCTTCAGCCTCCTTTACTGCGAGGTTTGGGCATCTAAACATCCAGATGCACGTTTGCAAAAGAGAGATTAAGCACCGCTGTAGACATTCATGTATCATATACATTTCAAAGTGCGTTTGTAGATAAACAATTAAAATCCCCCATTTAGAAGGCAGCAGATTAAAAGACATCTATAGACTTAACTGCTCAGAAGACGTGCCTACCTTCTCTGCTTACAAGCCTGCTTGCTTTTGCCACTTCCCCCAAATTTGATCATGTCCTTGCAAGCTGTACACTTGCCACAATCAGGAGATTGGCAAACCTGAAGACAAACAAAAACATAGATTAATTGTTAAGTTTTCCAAAGGACACAAATAAAGTGTGTATTAAAACACTAAATCACCAGTGTGTAATAATGGGGCTTCACTTTTAGTAGCACTCACCTCACAGACACCACAGCGCTGTCTTTTGAGACCACTGCTCTCTTTATCATTCTGCTCAATCTGATCAGAGAAGAAGGCATCAAAGATCTGGCACACCAGCGTGGTGGTGGTCGCTTTAGTCGGTCCCTTACTGTCCTTCTCGATCTTTGTTGGGTGACGAATGGCCTGTCTTCTGGCAGCTCTCCTGTCAATAGAAAAGAAAAGTTTGTGTTCAGAGGAAGAGGTCTACTTGGCTTGGCACACACACCTGATGATATGTGGAGCGATGGCATTATGAAGCCCCTGGCTGTCAACACACCACAGCATCAGGCCATGCAACATAAGAAACAAGCAAACAAAATCAAACAGACACAGTAAAGATGTATAAGGCAGAGTTCCCGTTAGATGCGACTGGGCAATAAAGTTGTAAAACACCTAACCTGCACAGAAAACACTTAGTTATAACTAATGGTTTAAACTGTGTGCATTGAGATCATGTGGTAATTTTCATGTTTCTTCCCCCACAAGTTAAAAATATTTGGTTCAAGAAATATCTTAAAATGATTTTCCCAGTCAATTTCACAAAGATAATCTCTAACCTCCATCTTCGAGTAGTGTCATTTGACTCACTTACCACTATTTGCGAACCCTGGCCTACAAAAAGCAATCTTGAAAAAACTGTCAGTCCAAGGCCAATTGTAGCACAGATTACGAAATCCCCTAAGGAGACACTTTAATATTGATCATGCAGAAGCTCTTTTCTTCAGGGGAAGCTTTAAACTGAAAAAACGACTTCTCTTGTCCAAGAGTTACCTTTCGGGGGTGATTTCAGTCAGCTCGACATAATGTTTTGGTTTTTTTCAAACCATGTATACATGTCACAAGTACCAGAAGAGAGTTTGCATGACTGAGAAGCAATTTTGCATATTTGAACAAAACAATTTATAAACTGTGAAATTAAGTTTGTATTTGTAGGTTTAAAAAATAAAAAAATAACTACTGTAACAAGACAGAAGCTTACCCAGACACTTTCATAATTAATTTGTAGAACAATCAGTTTTGAGTCAAAATAACTTATACTCACTGGTCCAAAGAAAAGTGTTCTGTAGTAAAGTGAAGTCAACAAATACAATTCTAGCGTGAACTCTGGTATAATACTTTTTTTTGTCCGTATAGCCTCTAAATGCTTCACACTAACACACCACCATACAAGCTGAGGATGCATTCAGAAGGCCGACCTACCAGTACAGCAGCATGCTGCGTTAGGAAATGTCAAAGGGGTTAGACATTAGGAAGAACAAGGAGCTATGAGCAGAGACACAGGAATATAAGCAAAAAAATAAACTTCAAAATCCTGAAGAATTTGTGTTGAAAATAAGCTCCTGCAAGAAACACTGGGTGATGCTGAGAATGGGGAGTTGTATTCAAGGTAAGTATGTGGCATGTAAAGTGCTCGTTTGTTTTCACTTTGACCTAAAGCAGCTATGGAAAGCTTACGTGTATGAATAAGTCCAAAAAACATTAAGGACATTCTTTCAGCCGTACCTCTTCCCGAGAGTGACTCCTGCCAGCTTGATCAGGTCTCTCATGCACGGAGTAACAATGATGGGCTGCTCATCAGAGTCGCCGGCCTCATCGTAGCTCTCCACCTGCTCCACCACAAACTGGGCATGGCGTAGCAGTGTGTCCTCAGTGAAGCAGTTGAAGTTTAATCCAGCAGGAGGCACAGTTGTCTGAGGGCAGGAGAAAGGGAAGCTGGTTGGTGTCATGGCATTGTGGTACAGTGCTTAAACACAAGAGCTGCAGTGCTCAACTAAAGTGCCTTTAGAGTAAAATAAATGGAGGACCAAGGGAAAAAACTAAAATAAAACCACTCAATGAGCTTAACTCGTCAGCAGTAGACAAAAAGTATGCAACATTTTGAATGATGCACAGCCGAAGAAGGAAATAGACGGATGGATGTATACTTAATTGAGATTGCCGCCTCGTTCTCGTTGCAGTGACGAGAGTTTAAAGTCATCCACTTGCAAGAGACCTGCATCCAGGGACGATGTAAAACTTGAAAACTTGTGATTAACTACACAAATTCTCACCTCAATCTTGTTAAGAAGGTCCTCATAAGTAACATCAGGATTCTTCTGGAGGAATTCCACCACAATCTTGCTCATATAAATCTTCTCCTGCATCACTGCAAAGATAGGTGCGTACTCCTCGCTGGGTTGCATCAGGATGTAATCAGCAAAAGCTGGATAATAAAGAAAAAGATACATTAGGGTGTCATACAGAATAAAGTGGGTAAAAACTAACATTAACAGTAAACTTTGCTACCTGTAGTGAAACCAATTAAAGCCTTTTCGCCACCATCAAAACCAGTGATCCACCAAGCATTGATGGGCCCAAGCTTCTTGGCGGGAACACCACCTGAACAAGGAATAAAAACAATTGGTTGTAACATTTGAAAAAAAAAAAAAAAAACCCCACAAGAAGTGGATTAAGTTTACATTCTTGAAATGTGGAATGTCATACCATCCATGCAAGGGTTGTCATCATAGATGGGTTTGACAACACAGCTGAAGTACAGCTCCACGTTCTTCTCAATCAGTCCAGAGTCAAATGGACAAAGGTGGCCACGCTTGTCATAGACGCTGTAGAACATAAGAGGTAATTCTGACTCAAGTGCTTAAACACTTCAATAGAAGTAGGACCATGTGTGTTTTTACATATCAACTGTAGCCTAAAACACTAAAGACTGCTGGAGAATCACTCACCTGAAGTGTGTAATCTTGTGTTGTGGCAGATCCTCATAGCTCTCAAATCCATCTTCATTTGAGTCGAACAGGGAGAGACGCTCATCTGTTAACATTTCCGGTTCATCGAGCTGAAGAGCAGAATCACTTCCGTTTAACATTCTTCTACTCAATTAGGTAATGACATTTAAAAAAACAAAACATTACTTTCATGACAGACTAAACCAAAAAAATGAAGTCCACTGAAAGTATATTGAGGTTTTGCAAAGGACAGACAACAAACCCACTTCTTTATTGATAAATTCTCACCGCATTATCAGGATCCCCTTGAAAGAACTTGAGATCAGAGTCATCCAGGTATTGTCTGCAGTCTGTACATTTGGGGGGTGGTGTCTAACAAAAACAGATTGCACAGGTTGCGTCAGCATCGATGCTTATAAAATTATTTACAGCTGTTAACACTGAGCTAAACAATTAATTACCTTTGCAGCAGAAACTGGCTTAGTAGTCTCACTCTTTGATTTTTCTGCAGCATCACTGCATAAAAGAAAAGTATAAGCATGTTCACTTCTGGTTGCTTCATGACCTTCATTAATATTGGGAGCAAAAGACTTACTTTTCATCTGATTCCACTTTAAGACGCTTCTCCTCCCGAGTCTACAACAGATTTGAGTAAGGGCAGTGTTATTTACCAGATATTTTGTACGGTGACTCTTAACGTTTAAGCATCATTGGTACATAAAAATGCTTCACCTGCTCAACATCTTCTTCCTCTTTCTTCTCTTCCTTTTGTCCATTAGTAGTTTCTACATTCAAGTCTTCAGATTTGCGCTTTTGACTGAAGGGAAGACTTACTTTTAAAAACACATTTGAAGTACTTTTACATGGAAAACTTTTTTTAAAAATTGGTGACAAAATGTAAACAAAGTATGAGGCACAATAAAATTTTAAAAATCATATACGCACACTTTAGAGAACATTGACATGATGGTGGGCTGTTTTCCAGCATTTCTTGTAACCCTGGAACTGGCTGGAGACTCTTCAAAAAAGGAAAACATTTATAGGTTTTTCCTGCATTGCTTTAAATCATTCAATTATGTTGGTCACTCTCATTTTGATATGCAGCTGTTGCATGACAAATTTTACCAAGAATTCTGACTTACTTTTAGTGTCAGAATTTGCCTTGCTCTTGCGTCCACCCTTCCCTTTGGAGGCAGTGGGAGACTTTACAGCTTCCTCTTCCTCCTGTATGTCCATGGACACATCTTCACCATTCTCCTCTTTGTGGGCACCATTTGTGAAGCCATTCGTATTTCCATTCTGCTCTGCGCCATCAACGTGTGAGCCATTTTCAAGATGAAGCTCTTTTCCCAGCAAGGCCTTTACTTTAGAGATGTAGACCTCCTGAGGAGAGCACATGGCATACATAACACGTCACAAGCAGTGAATTTCCAGGATTCGTAATGATTCAGATATCTTTAAAAGTCACCAACCATTGTGATCTCTGAACTTTTCATCTTTTCTTCGAGGCTCGTCAGCTGGTCCTGAGCGTCGACATGCAGGAAGTCCTGCACCAACTTGAGCTTCTCCTTCACATGATCCTAGAATAGCATTTTAGTCAAAAGGTCAACTTTAAAACATAATTCATAATGCAAAAATTTTGAGTTTTGTCCAAAAATGCATTACGTAACAGAATCAGAGTGGCTATACTTACAGCTGGAAAATGATTTTAAAAAGTTACCATTTACTAGTTTACCTTCTAAATCTTTGACAATGCATATTTTGATTTAAATTTCTGGCACATTAAAATGTTAAATCACAGCTTTATTGGGAGCCATCTGTTAACGGGGAAAAAAACCTATACATTTAAATCTAAATATTCTTTATAAAATACAGGAGATTCATGGAGCAGCCCCAGGACTTGTTTCTTAATGGAATCATCTGTACAGTCCCTCTATGCCGTTAAATCATACATTATAATTGAACTAGACAACACTGCAGATTCTAAGTGGTGAAATTATGGATGGTGCTTCTGTGACACAATATGACAACAATCATGTTCTATGGGCTTTGGAGCCCCAAACTGAACAGTTAGTAACAAGAACAATTAGTGTCTAGCTAGAGTGACACTTAAGGGAACCGTTACCTATTTTTTGTAATTAGTGTGGGTAGTATGTGCAGATGACAGAGATGTGTTACCAATATTAGTGTCAACAATAAAACATTGATAAACTAAACAATCTCCCTCTAGCTCTTCTTTGATGGGTTCTTATTTGCCATATTCATAGGAATGTGGTAAATTGTCAAAGAAGTGATGATCTTAAAGGGGTAAAATCTCATGACCTGATCAACTGAGGATGTAGGCGATTTTACCATAGGTGGTCGGTGTTATGAGGAGATGATTTAGGCAAAAAATGATTTAGGCGATTATTTTAACAGTGTGACGATATGTGACACAACATAGTTTGGAAATCTCAAAGTTTCCCTTATAGTTGACTCAGAACTTACCTCGTCTGAAATTCCGTCCTCATTCAGCACCTGCAGCCTGTGAACAACGACCATATCAAAACAAGGCAACGTTGAGTTCATCCTGGGGCACATTTAATTACGAGATTGCAGCAACAAAAAAAACAATGTGTGACAGCGAGCTAGCAGAAGCATAGGTAGCAAAACTTCCTGAGTGGCGCCAAATCCCGCACGGTGCTCCATCCATTGACAGGCTAGGATGCTAACGTTAACAGCAGGCTAACTGTACGCTGCATCAACCCTGGCTGTCAAGTGACAACAAGCTAACGCTAGCTGCAGCTGCTAGAAGAAGCAAAGGGTAAAATGGATAGCTCGCTCACGACAAACAGAGCGGCTAATCACACAGGTTTCATAGTTGTTGATGTTGTTGCTTTAGTACCAAGAAAACAACCTGCATGCTAACTGCTACAGCAATAGGACATTATTGGCGTTCAGGTTACAAACGTTAACGTACCTTTTCCTGACATCCTCTGGCAGAGACAGGGAAGTCCTGGATGGCATGGTGAAATAGCTAGCTAAACGTGTGAGATAAAAGAGATAAAATCGCTTTAAAATCCGTTAAAACAATGTTTAAACCGGCCGTTGACCACCTCAACTCGGCTCCACACTGACTGCCTGTCGCGTGCTGTTTCTCGCAATGGATGCTATAAGCAATTCGGGCGCGCGGGCCGTCTTTTCGCGCGGAAACCCGGGTGTTGTGGACTATACCACTTCAGTGATCCATGGGTGAAAATCTTTCGATTTGGGACTTTCATTTCCCTACTTAATACATCGTCCGATTGCGAAATATTTTTCGTTTGATAAAAAACTCATGAAACACACTCGTGATTATCATGTGGTTGTATTTATAAAAAAATATATTGTTTTCATGAAAGTACCAACTAACTCAACTTCCCCCTACTGTTTGCCATATGTTGTGGACAACTGACCAGGCGGAAGCAATCTGAATGTTGTTTACTAATGAGCTATATGAGCAATAAATGCCCGCATTTGAGAAAAGTACTTATCTTTTGAATGAACGCCTTCATTATGTGGCATTGTGTTTCCAGTAAATAGTAAAGTAGTTGTGTGAATGCAGGGTAAGAGCTGTAGAACATTCACGTCCCTGTTATATTGTAAATGTATGATTCCGGTCTAGGCTGGCACTCTATTTGATTCTCTAGCTGTCAAGTTTGAAGATGTATGCTATAATAATGTATGACACAAACGTAATTCTGTGCGACTTAAATACTTTCATTAGGTAGAGTGGTAGGCTGTAAAAAAATATACAGATTATACACATACTTTTCAGGTCGAGATTTAACATGAAAACCATGATCAATTTAAAGTGATTAGACATTTGTTGGAATTAAACATCATAACAGTATATTAAGAAAATAAGATTAATCCCGCATTGACAAAATTAAAATGCTCCTTACTTAAATACATCAATAATAATAATCCAATAATATATTTGGTATTGTTATAAGAATCAGAGTTAGTCCATTCTGCATAATGCGTACTTTTACTTTTGATACTTCATGTACATTTTGATGCTGATACTTTTGTACTTTTACTTATCCAGGACTTTTACTAGTAGTGGGGTCATTTCACAGTGTGGTAGTAGTACTTTTACTTAAGTAAGGGATCTGAATACTTTTTCCACTACTTGTTATGTGCCCATTTTACCACAAGGGGGCGCTACAATGTCACTGATATTGTGCAAATGGGAGTCTGTGGCTTCTCTGGTGGTCAAATCATGGTTGTAAATACTCTCCCTGTCATATTGTACATGCAAATCCAACCTGGCCACATTTATCAACAGTTTCCTTACATATTTATAGACCAATATTAATTGAGCTGTGATCAGTTTTAGTTTCCTCCAGTTTTGGCAGTTGTGTGTCTGTACCGTGTTTACATAGTCTACTGGAGAGGATTAATGGGTGTATTGGGTGTTTTTGTCCATGTTTAGTTTTTCTGTCCTTTTTTGCAGGGACAAAACCACAGCTGTCTTGTCTTCTGACTTTAATGTTTTTGTGTATACAACTTCACCTACAGGTTTCTGAGCATGATGTCATATCCTGCAGGGCACTGGAAAGACTTGGCAGACTTCCCAGCAGCGCAGCCTCCTGGGGCTGATTCAGCCAATGTTCCCACCCAGGAATCCTGGACGTCTGACAGGAAACAAGCCCAACTCTCCCAAGGCCAGTGTAAGTCAGCCTCTCCGCTCACCCAAAGTCTCCCCCTTACCCCCAAAACCTCTCACGGGGCCTTTCTTTATGCTTCTCTCAGACAAACTATCTTACAAATAGAAATTCTTCCTCACCACACCCTATTCCCCCCTCCCTGCCCTCTACTCAGCTTCCCATCGAAGCCTGGTCTTGTCTTAGCCTTTAAGCAACTGAACAATTTTATTAGGTAAGAGAGCCATGATTAATGGCCGAGCAGCATTTGAATTCAATTTCGGGGTTTCATGTTCAAGCTAGTGTTTTTCTGACCTTGTCAGAGCATGTTTGGATTAAATGCAGCATTTTAAATACTTCTCAGATGTGGGCACAATAGGGAGACGTCTCTGGACTTGCAGATAAGCTACAGCTGCAATTAAATTGTTTACAGCGCAGAAATAGACTCAAACACACAAAATAGATTATTTCAGTATTTCATTTATTTTATAAAAAAGGGAATGCAATTAACAAAAAGTTTATGTACCTACATTAGTGTTTCAGATTGTACCGATTTAACACAGGCAGCGTGCTACTGGACACAAAAGGCTATTGCACACGAGACATTTCATACAACACAAGTCATACATACTGTACAAAATACATACATACTTACATACAAACATACATAGTTATTCATGTATTTATTATAAAACATCATAGAGTCAAGCAAACACAATGAAGTGACAGGGACACAGATTAAAACACCTCTCCGTCTGAAAAAAACTGTGGGAAAGCAAACATCACTGAAGCTGCCAAAGTGCTTTTCACCATTTCTACTTGGTCATCTAAATGTAAAACTGAATATACAAGAACACTGAGGGAGAGAAGAGTTTTAAATGTGTGTCTACAGGAAGTAGGTTAGTGTAACCCTGAACAACAGGAACCGGACAATGAAAAACAGGACTTCCTTTGGCTGAAGGAAGTAACATGTTGTAGGATGTCAGAGAATGAGGATGAAGTTGACCTCCCAGGAGGGAAGATCCCCCCTGTGCATTTGAAACTGGATCTTCTTCTATTTTGTAGGGGAGGCGAGGGGTCTTTGGAAAGATGGGACATGTTTACATCTTTAGCTGCACAATGCATGTGGCTAGCAAATTAAACCAGGATGTTCACAATTTTTTTGTTCATGGTGCTATTTAAGACTTCACAGTGAGAGTGACCCACCCTGTTCATCTCACCCTCTGTTCGTCAATGACTTGGTAATTCAAAATGATGATCAATAATACTGTCAACAATGGAGCGCCTGCTCCAAACACTTCATACATACATTCAGCCTAATTCCCCAAGAGGAAGGCACAAACAGAGACAGCACATTGCTGCTATGTTGCTACAACACTGTCAGGACGTCATGCCCATTAGTCAAAGCTGCTGGGCAGCTGTCATTGAGTAAAAATCATCAGTGCCAACTCACTTCAGGAAATATGCTTTCTGATTAGGCCTTCCTCGACGGAAACTGTTAAGATACAAAAGACAACAGTAAAAGCAAGAGGGACAGATTATGAGGACAAATGAGGGAAGGGGTGTTAGTGATGGAAGCTGGAGCTCGAATATATCATACATACATTAGCACTTACAAATAAGTTAGAATTTCATGCATTAAATGTAAGCAGATTATGTAAGTTTGTTGTAGTTAATCAAATGGTTTAAGCAAGGTTATATAGGGAATATATAGCCCTGGTTTTGTCAAGGGAGCACTCGTGGTAATTTAGCTTCTGTGGAGTGCAGTGCTGAGTGAAGCTGATCACTGTGTCCACCTCTTTAAAGAAAGAGAGATGGATCTGTGGGCCTAATGTATACATATATCAGTATGGCAGTAATGTGGTTAAACCTTACTAAGAAAGACGATCTCTGAATGAATCTACAAAGTGCAAGCTTTGCATTGACGCATTTCTTGAAAGGACCAAAACAACTCACCACAACTAAGATATTATGCATGTTATATTTCTACAGTATTTGGCTTTTTATAGGGATTTACATGTTTTAAAAAGGAAAACAAGATGACAGGCATATACATGAAAATGGTTCACAACTCCATATAATTAATGAGAGTACCCACTTAAAAGCTATTTTCACATTTCTGAAAAGTTCTCACCAACTTAATTGGTCCCTCTTGAAATATTGTGTTTTTACACCTGCTGCATGGGTGAAACAATTGATTGGTGTTTGTGCATTCACACAACTTTTGGTTGTAGTAAGAAACAGTCTGCATTGAAGCCTTGCAAGTCATCTCAGTCCAGGTTGTGCTTGCTTTTTTTTAATATCTCTCCATCACAGCCTCTCTTTTGATCTCATACACATACACATGCTTTCACTCACTCTCACACTCACTAACTCACTCTCTCTCTCTCTCTCTCTCTTTCTCTCTCTCTCTCTCACACTCACACACACACACACACACACGCACACACACGCACACACAGTCAAGTACTCTGATGCACCATGTCAGACACAGGTGGTACAATCTTGCATGATTGGTATGGTCTGATGTTCGTGTTTGTTGGTGCAGTGTTCCAGAGAGCTGGAGCTCTTTAGAGGGACCAGACAACGGTCAGATGGCCGCCCACTTTGCAGCACCCCCCAGCAGCACAACACACGCAGAAACTCCTTTCTCATGTCCTTGCTGCGCAGTGTGTAGATCACTGGGTTAAGCGCTGAGTTCAGAGTGGCAAAGCCAAAAAACATGTCTGCTTTGGAGAGGATAGGGCAGAATTGTATCCTGCAGAATGAATCTAGGAGGAGGATGGTAAAAGCGGGCAGCCAGCACATAATGAAGACACCCAGCACTATAGTTACAGTTTTCAAAAGGGCATAGGCCGGAGAGTTGGTTGCTTCTTGGTGGCTGGAGCGTACAATCAAATAAATCCTCACGTAGAGGATGACAATAGAGAGGAGTAAGAGCCCTAAAATGGTGACAACAAAGAGGATGTATCTCTTCGAGTAGAGTGGCAATACAGCCGAGCATTCAGGGAGGTCGTTGATGCAGTTCCAGCCGATGATGGGCAGTCCTCCGAGCAGGATAGAGGTGACCCAACAAGCTCCTATCAGGAGGAACATGCGGCACGTTTTGGTGGAGCCGTACACCTTGACCTTGGTGATGGCAATGTACCGCTCTATAGCTATCGCCAGCAAGCTGAAGACTGACGCTGCCAGAGCGATAAACGCCGTCCCCTCCCGGATAAACCACTGCACAGGTTTCAGGTCAAAGGTCTTTGACCCTGACAGGAAAATGTTGGCTATGTATGCCGAGCCTGCCAGCAGGTCAGAGAATGCCAGATTGCCGATGAAGAAAAACATGGCAGAGTGAAACTTCTTGTTGCGGCAGACAGCAATGAGGACCAGCAGATTCTCCAGGATGATGATGGTGCAGAGGACCACGAAGACAAGGTTGAGGGTGGTGAGCGGCGTTTTATTCTCTATACGTTTATTTAGCTCCTGCGTGGTCATGTTCTTAGCATAGGCGTAGTAGGAGTGGATCAGGCTGTTATTGTAGTATTGGGAATACTTGCTCTTCATGGTGACAGGGTGGCAGAGCACAGTGGCTTTACGGCAAAGATTCATTCACACAGTGAAGTTGTGCAGAGTGTCTCCGCCGACAATCATTGCCTTTAAGGAGAGGACAGGAAGAGGCCGCAGGCTGGGAGGGAGACTGCCTGTCCACGTCTGAGGACCTCTATGTGGGTCACCTGCAGACACACAGAGAGGAAGAATGGTCTGGGTTAGTGACAAGGGAAATTCAGTTGCACTAATGAAATGAACTGTTACAAAGCAAACATACATTTTCAGCAAAGCAATGCACTCGCCAAAGTCCTTCAGCAAAACAAAGTAGCCAGGCAACAACCTGCTCGTCACTCTGCACAGTGGAAACTAAACATTTTAGGTCAAAGAGTGAAGGAACAGCGAACAGACCGGAGCTTCAAAATGAACACCCTTTAAAATCAAATATCCTTGAGGTGATCTAACGATGAACAGATTCCATTGAAGAGCTGCCATTTGTATGTAAAGTAAAGACCAACATGACATAAACGATTGGCCGCACAGTGCTACACTGCACTCTTTTGTGCACATTTGTTACAGCCCACACTGAACACCCACGCAGGCAACAGTTGCAGCTTGTTGTGGTCTAAAAGGAATGGAAAGTAATATTCCAGCGGCTCACAAGGGAATTGTATGTTATTACAAAAATTATTACTCTGTGGTATTGTCGAATATGGCAAAAATATTCAATATTTTGCTCAATATTGAGATCATGATTATTTAACATGCATAGTCATTGACATACCTTTATTTAAGGCTTTTTTGTTTACTTTTCTTTTAATTAGTGCGCTTCCAAAGTCTATTGAATACTCCTGAAGATATATATTTAAAAAATAAACAAACATTTGTGATGTCTAAATTAAAGCATTCATAGTTGTGATTAATTCGAAATATTTAATGCAATAAACAAAAGTAATCCAATTAATGCAAATTTAAATTTTTGGGATGTAGCAGGGCTACATTTTAAAGATATATGCTGTTGGGAAGAGGTCTAGATATTAAAGTTAGCATCGTTGTAAAACAGAATACAGCACAATTATGTTTTTGTTTTTTTCATTATCGTTGGAAGCCAAAATAAAATTTGATCAATTGTCCAGCTCCAAAATTAGGAATTGGCATTTACATTTCAAACAAATGCCAACAGCAACATAACATAAATGAATAGCTGCACAGTGAACACGCTGCACTAACTCAGTCCATTTATCACATCCCAAACTGAACACCCACGCAGGCAACAGTTGCAGCTTGTTGTGGTTTAAAGCAATGGAAAGTCATAATCCAGCAGCTCACAGGGGAGTTGTATATTATCATAAAAAATGACTCTGTGAGGTAACTCTGAGGAATATTTATATTCAAAAATGTTTCCTTTATTTGGCTGGTGAACCTGTGCAGGCAGAGATCATCTTCAGGTAGAAGAATAAATACTCTGTGAGTGCTGGTGCTCAGACAAAGGACTCGCAGTCTGAAGGGGACATTCCACTAACCCTGTCCGAGCACTCGGCTGTCAACACATGGCATTGTTGTGGGGAGCGAACCATTCCACTCCAGTGAGCTACCTCTCGAAACTTCAGCATAGCTTGTGGATCAGCCAGACCTCTTCATCCCGACCCTCCCCTTCCAACCAGTTCACACAAGCTAATCAAATAGATGCTCATGAGGGAAAGGTGGGAGTTTCCCTGACTTTATAAGATGGTGATGCATCAAAAGTAAATCATACATCATTTTGCATATGTCAGATTTACTATATTGTGTAATTATATACACATACAATGACACTATGTTTTATGGTTTTAAGGCTTATGTTGTTGTAGTCTGAATACATAAACAAGCTTGAGACCAATGCGGGAAAAAATAATATACTTAATAAAGTTTTATAATGCACCCACACAAATTAACAAAAACATTGTAAACCACTAATTTTGGCCTCAAATGACTCAGCTTTCAACAACAAAATAAAATGAGGTGCAGCTCCAGGGCTGAAAACAAAGGAAGGTTGGAGACTCTGGAAATCTAATTAGAGGTGGAGCTGGTGTCTTAAACCTGTCAAAAGCAACAGGATCCCTCTGCATGTCTGCTCCAGAAGTAACTCAACACTAATGCTTGTCTTCTGCAGCTCGCTCTTAATTGGAAACCTTTAGTGGAAACTGGGGCTGAACCTCTTCTCTGTCCTGCTGGACCCAAAACCAGAGAGACTGAAAGATGGAGAGGGAATGAGACAAAGCCAGACAGAGAGCATGCATGTGGAACGGCATCTGGACACAAAGGCTGGAATCTGAGACATCACTTCTGTGACGTCCACACACACACACACACACACACACACACACACACAGCAATGTGACGTGTTGCACCTCTTCACACGTGCATCTTTCTTCACACAATTTTGTGACAGACACAGAGTCGTGCAGCAAAGCATTCCCGTGCATGCAGGCAGGTTTGACACACTGCTGCTATTGGTTGCCAATATTAACCGGCATGCTGTTTCCTCAAGCAGGAACAAAGAACAATAGTCTCCTTTAGTGCGGATAGCATTGCCCTTCAGCCTTAATAATGGGACAGCACACTTCCATTTGGCAGCTGCAACTGTTTCATAGCAAAAATGTATTTACAGTCGAGCACTCCCTTATCAGAAATGCTGTATCAGGGCAGCTTGTCCCCCCTCCCCATGCTTTTCAGCTCCATTAATAGACACAAATAGGAGGCTTGAGGCTGAGCACATGTGCCAGCTGCACCAGTGAAATTACATTAGGTTACATTATTGCAGCCTATAATGATTTTATAAATGGAAAAGTCAGCCAATATATAAACCAGCTCTGTATCACTGCAGTCTCCAGTCTGCTAAGAGAAAGACGCACTGGTTTTTTATCTCTGTGCTTCTCTGTTTGCCCCTGACTGGTCTCACATGTGCTGTGTAGACAGCACAAGGTCCTCCTGTCACCTCCGGTCCTTGCCGTCTGTCATCACAGGGATTTCACTATTTGTGTGAAACCTGACGGGCTGGTTTGCCTACAGCACCGTCTCGCCGCAGCCCTGCCCTGAACCTCTACCTGCCGTGTGCCATTCAGATGTTTCCATGGCGATTGGCCGACAGCGGACTTCCTGCTCTGTAAGCCCTCCTTCCAGACCGACCCGTCATCCAAGTTGTGTCATGTGTTCGACCCAGACATCACTATCACACTTCCATAGTAGACACAACACATTGCTTAAAATGTTGTCATAGCATTTCCAAACATAGCTCAACAAACAATATGCTAGCTATCATATTGATATTACTAGTGTTTATTCACAGCTAATATTTTATGAACCAATTCAAATTTTATTAGTTTTTCACGGAACGATAACCATCTCATAAAATATTGTGGTTTCATGGTTTACAGTATAACACAATTATTATTATCAGTTTCAATGACCCTTAAAGGAATGAAAACAGAATAATGCTTTATAATCAAAACTTTAAACTTTTTTTAATAATAGAAGTATGTGTAAAAAAAACCCTCCCTTTTCCAAAACAAACAAATTAATTCAAAATTCAAATTCTTTTTTTAAATTATGTGGATAACCAAATGTCAACAGCAAGTATACAAAACAGGCTTACAATACATTGTGGCCATATCCCCCTGCCCTTTGGGGTTTCTATGATTTCATACACAACTGTGTGATGTCTGTGAAGGTGTGGAGAGGCTACGGAAAGACAAATGGCATAATATCCTGTCTGGATTTCACAGTGGAGCTAAGAACCAGTTAGAAAAGGTTATGAAAGAAACAACTGTGGAGGGTAAAAAGGGGCACCAAAAAGACAAACAAGTCACATGAGGCAGAAAGCTCACATGAGCCTGATCATCACTAAAAGTGTTTGTTCCTCATCTTTTGAATATGATGCTGAGATGCCCTTGTGGTGCACTTAAACACATGACCCCAAAGTGGTGTTTAGTTTTCACAGCTATGCCGACTTTTCACAGCCGCATGTACCAATGAAAACGTGCTTTTATCGACTGTAGAACCACACTTGCAAACAGCCGCGTAAATGTTCTTACTTCCGAAAGATGATTCAAAAGAGAGGCTGCTGAAAGCTGACTCTTGTTTACTCCTAATCCTAACAAGAAGCAGAGTCCCCTCTCCGTCACGGGACTGACGGCTGCACAAAAGCCTCAGGTGTTTTTCCCTGAAACACCTGATAAGCTCCAATTAGCCGAGCGTCTGCTCACCAAAAACCAAGGCAACGACGCCCCATTACACCACCTGCTACCTGTCACACTCTGCTTAAACCTGGCTCCACTTTCTCTGGGGGGAAAGCACTTAAAAAGGAAAACCGTCCTAACCCTTGACACAGCATGCATGTCCACGTTTCTGTGTACACACACGCGCAGTTTCACTCACATGTACAATCTAACACAAACATTTTGGTCTAGATAAGAGCGCCGACTAACCTTGTGTTTGTACAGTTTACAATTGCAGCTTATCTTGTTTGCATTTAAATGTGTTTACTAATTGTTTACCAGGAAGAATCACACATTGTGTCATGCTGTTGAGCCGTTTGTGGTCTGAAACATCCTGTAACACATCTTTCTCCATCTCCCCTTCATACTTGCTGCTCACGAGCCGCTGTAGTGGCAACAAAGCACCAACCCAGCCTGTTTTATGTTACAGTACAGAATCTGCTCTAAAATGCCAGCAGCATGACACTATAACACAAAGATCATCTTTGTTTAGACTATAATATGAAAAAGTTAATCATGTATATTTTCCATTTTAGGGAGATTTAATGACTTCCTGCGGCCTCTATGAGACACCAGGCTCTTCCTCTGGAATAGACTTCATCTCAGCCACAAGGTAATCCATCATGGATACACAGAAAGCATCTGCTGCTGTGATTTGTGCTTTCCTGTTCAGTTACACAGCAGTCTTTGCTGTAACTGTGAGCAGAATCAGTCTGCACCTTTCTTCTTCCCCCTGCTGCTCTGCAACAATTAGACGACTAATTGTTCAGTGGATCGACAGAAAAAAATAAACAGAAACTAAATGAAAAGTCATTTAAAATATTTTTCTCTGTTATTTATCATATTAAACTGAATATCTTTGGGTTTTGCACTGAAAAAGCAAGACATTTAAAGATCAAGATTTGAAGATTTAAACATCACCTTGGACTTTAAAAAGCATTTCTATTTCTGACATATTATAGACCAAATTATTATTTAAGAAAGTAATTGGCAGATTCATCACAAATAAAACAATGATTAGTTGCAGCCCCAGACTAAAGAACAGTCTGTAAGCTGCTGCTGTAATATCAGCACTCATATGTAAAGGAAATGTAAGGATTTGAGGCCGATAGCAACTTCCTGTAGGTGATGAATATTATAAACTAAATTGTGTTGCAAGCGAGTCTTTACTTTCAAACAGGATGTAATCTAAATGTTGTGTCCTTTTCAGCATCTCAACCCGAGTAAACTAAAAGGTGTGAATGTGATTGAATGACAGAGGTTCAGCAGAAGAGCTGCGAGGAAAATTCCATATTCAGAGCACAGCATTGTGGTCATAGCATTTCCCCCAGTCAAGTGTTGACATGCCACTTGCAAGGGAGAAAAGACAGCTATTTGCCACCACAAATTTTTTACCACTGCTACCACAGAAGCTTCAATACATGCAAATGCCTAAACGGAAAGATACACGCCCACAGTCACTCTTTACTCATTTCCATGTCTTAAACTTTATCAGCGATGACGTTGTCTTAACCCTGCCAGCTCACTGCTACTATACAAGCCACGGCACACATGGGCCCGTTATGGCAGGCCTTTTTTTTCTCCTTTTTTTGCAGCTCCATGCAGTCACGCTTTGCAACCATAGAAAAAACAGGGATGGACTGTGTCTGCTGGCAGGTGGCTGCAGCGTGTCTCTGCTGCTCTATCCATCATCAGCCCCGGGCCTCTGTGTGTGTGTGTGTGTGTGTGTGTGTGTATGTGTGTGAACCTTTTCACATCAGCACAGCAACACTATTGATTGTCTGCAAGTCAATTTCCAGGAAAAAGCATTATGTTTCCAGTATCACTAACTGGGATGAAGAGGATTCATGCTGTGACATGAATGGTCCTTCAAACAACCTTGGACACAGCACAGACTAAACAGCGTCTCTCCTGGAAGGTCAAAATAAACCCAGAACAGTTCTTTCATCCTCACTCACCATGACTGCCTGAGCTTATCTTAAGCTGTTGCTGTTATCTGTGTTATACGCCTCACTGCCGACAACCTCTCTGATAAAACTGATGCCCAAAACACCGGAGTAAAGTTGCACAGTTGACATGCTTTTGCAACTTCAACTTCCTACTATGTCATCCAAAGAAACACTTACATAAAGAACAAATGCAGTCATTTCAAGCTCTCAGGACTAAATTACACTTTTCTTTAGCAATCAATGGTCAATATAGAAGAGTGCTATGCATGCACATTTTTTTTTGTTCTTTCTTAAACGTTTTCAGATGTTTATTCTAATTACACCAGTCCAACCAAATAATGGCCAGGAACACATACAACTCCCACTCACTGTTGAGTCTCTCGTAGTAGTGTCCATTAAGAAGTCTGAAGCATAACAGAAAAGTGCTCAAATAAAATAAATATCTTCAAATGCATCACCAACTTCCACAATGGGGTACATTAACAACATAAATACAAATGAAACATATAAAGGAAAATTACCGTGTGCGCCATGTTCAATGTTGCTCTGACCCATAATGCAACTGACATGACCTCACCACACAACTTAACGTTTCCCACAATGCCTCTACTAGACTGTGACCCTGTTACAGGTTGGGTGGGTTGTACAGTAAAAACCTTACATTCAGGGCAATACATTTTTAGCCAAACATTTCAAGTATCCTTTAGGCAACATATATCTTATCAACCTTTTAACACCCTATTTATTGCACTTCTAATGACTTTATGAACTTAAATGATTATGAATTTATGTTTGAAACATACACAATAAACACAAAAATGAAACTGTCTATGAGACAGTTACATTTAAGGTTATTTACTAAGAGACAGAAAGTCTGACACAGTGGTGTCTGGCAGTGGTTTCACACTCTGGATCTCGTACTCGAGGGACAAAAGCGTGGGCTGAGGATGGAGGAGTGAAACACAGGCAAATAAGTCGTCAGGATCTGTTGTTTTGAAACACCCAACGGCTCATGAAATCCCCACGCAAATGAAAACTAAGGGTTTTAGGGGAAGTACAAACAAGAAAGAAGAGAGCCTGTTTCAGTGTTGCGCTGTAACTTGCACGGTCTAGAGGAAGAACAGACGGGGAGATATGAGATGGGGGCCTGCAATATCTCAAAAGCTTGGAGAGGAACTAGACCGGGGGAACAAATATAATAGAGAAAAAACTTGGCAAACATATGTCTGTGACTTGCTAAACCGTGCCACAGTTATCCACAAATCACATCCCTTTTTCTATGACTAAAATAAGAAAGGAGAAGTGTCGCATCAATCACGATACCTGCGTCAAGTTATTTGATGAAAAGCAAATAATAACGTAGTTCTGTTTTAACATCATATGAAATGGTTCCCCTTTGTTTTTCAGCTTTATTTTTAGCTCTCTTTGTCCGTTATTATGCTAACACAGTTCATTTAAACTGCGTATAAGCTGCTAGATATTAGTGGAGTGGGTGTCCCCAATACACGGGGCTTCATCGTTTAATTAGGGATTACCCTTTCACTCGTCAAACAGTTTGACAGTTTGGGTACAGCCTCTTCTGAGGAGTCCAGTCTGTCAACACAGTTCAGTCAAGAACAAAAAGTGTTTTTTTTCCTGCGTGTGTCAAAGTGACTAGATTTCTGTTCCTCTCCTCAGTCAGTTCATCTCTTGCAACTTTGCAGTGCTTTATTTATGGCAGCTGTTCATGTGCGGTGGCTCTTAGAGTGGCAGTGAGAGGAGCTGGAGACAAAGAGCTGCGTAAAAAAAGGGCATCATACAGCCTCAGGAGCCATAACCCGCATGACCGGCAGACACCCCCACCCCCAGTCTGCCCCATTGGGGGGTGGGGGATCTCCAAGGGTGGCGCCTGAGAGGCAATTACTGTAATACCTTCACCCTCGGACCATTCCTGTCAACTTAAGTCACTGTCTTCCTAATTATTCATGTTTTTATATCGCTCTATTTTGCATATTTCCCATTTCAAGCAGCTCCCTGATTCGCAGAGAAAAAGAGCCCTCACTCTAACACCCCCCCCCCCTCCTCTCGTATATATTTTAAACTTCACCACAGAGATCAAAAGACAAGGCCACAAAGAGGTGATTAAATGCACATCAAGAAGGATTTATTTAGCACACATCTGGGGCAGACATGTTCTTATAAGGCCCTATTAAAGACTTCATTACAGCACATACTGTGCAATCAGCTCTCCATTCAGGAAACTCTACTCTCTGTAGTTTCTTGCAAAACTGTACGTATGTGTCCTAACTCTTGTGTTACCATTGTCATTCTTATAGTTAACCCCTGGAGACAAAAACATATAGTCCTGCAGCATGCATGTGCAAACTGCCCTGAGAACTATTCTGAGAATTCAAGCTGTAGATGGAACAGCAGAAAACCACACATGCACAAGCTCTGTTGCTTGTGATTTTGGTTGTCAGGTTAATACGTATCAAGGTAAGATTGTGTTAACCACATGCAGACTTTAAGAAAAGTCACATACAGTCTGACAGATGTGAAACAACAAGAAGTAGAGAAACTTTCACTTAAAAAAAAAAAATACTTGATAATTTCGATAGCACTTAAAAAAATGTTTTTTTAAAGTAGGAACACAAAAATAGGAGAATATTTTCCTTTTTTTATAATAACCTGCAAATAGTGGTGGGACTGAAAAAAGTCACTCAATAACAACAACAAAAACACATCCAGATTGTTTCATCTGGAAGCCTTAGGTTGAAAATATGATGGTAGATCTGTTCTTTTTAATAGCTTCAGCACTGATTCTATTGAAGGTGGAGATTGTACCATTTTAAACACATGGTACTGAAAAAAATTGGAAGAATTGATTGTTCTGGTAACCTTAGTAAGAAGGTCAATAAAGCTGCCTTGCCTGCATCAGAAACTTCAGGTCTTGATTCAAGTTTCAGCTGCTCGGCCCCCCTCACACCTTCCCATGTCCTTATCTTTACAATGAGGTCTCCAATAATGAATGGCTTTGAACCCTCTTTAGGTGTCTTTTGTCCTGGCTCCCTACTCCTATTCTACTCTGTTGCTAGACCTTGAACTCCACCCCTTCTCAAGTTCTGTTGCTTCATTGAAAAACTGTGAGGTTGCCGTGAGAGAGCTTGTGATTATTTGTTGCATGGAACACGAGACATGACAACATGCTGTATATCCGATCAATTGTGTATGTTAGTAGTGTGGAGAAGTTGCTGTGACTGTGACATTCATGTCTGTTCCACTGATGTTGCAGTGAGCATCATCACAAACCGTCACGGGACAGCATGCCATGCGGAGGAGAGAGGGGAAGGTGCTGGCGACAAAACAAAGAGCTTCACAATGGAAAATGATAGCATCAACACAGGCTGACACACAGGGGCAGAAAGCTGCCCTGATTGCTTCTGCTGAGCGCCGGCTGATAAGATGATGAATTGATGGAGGCCCTCCATTTCTCCTCATGGTCCAGCATAAGAAAACAACTCCAGACTCCTCTGGCAAACACACATCCATTAAACACAGCTCTGTTGTTGGAGAAAAACATGGTTGCCTGGTGAGGGAACATTGTTGTGTCCACACAGCCTACTGTTGCTCCTCGGTATTTTATACAATTAAAGGATTTCTTGCTTCGAAGAGCAAATTTATTTCTTGAAAAACATAAATCGGCCTCTTTGGCATCAGGAAATTGTAAACTGTGCAAAAATATGTGTGTAGGGCCAATACAACCTGCATTTAAAGACTGGTGGATGTGTGCATGGAAAGAAACCTGAGGGTATTAACCTTACAGAGTTTTGGAGGGATACTATGTCTGTTTTACTTCCTGGCACGAGTAAAACATTTTTAAAAGAAAAGGCCCCACTGTAAATAACTTGGCTTTTTATGCAGCTTTACAAGCCTTATGCAAGGTTTGGGCAGAGTGGCTTGCCAAAGGGATATTTTTGCAAAAATAACAAACAGGTCAGAAAGAGAGTACTGCTGAGGTGAAGCCTTTCAGAGGGGACGAGACAACAGCTACTTGACTTTGACCTCGACAAGGCTCATCTGAAATGAACATGTTTGAGCAGTTGTCACATTAAGTAAACAGATTCCGCTTCCCCTCAATCTGTCAGTTGCAATGGAGCAGTCTGGCCTTTGTCATGACCCGGCTTGTGTTTGGCTGGAGGTTAATTCCATCCTGTCTTTAAGCCTGGAAAGACTGAAGCAAAGGCCTTTACAGGATACACAATCTTAATAGATCTTTTTAACAAAACAGGCCATAACAGTTGGCTATTTTGCCTTATTTTTAAAATCAGCCCATTATTAAAAAACAGACAGAGCTCATTGGGAGGGGATCAGCTGAACTTTTAGTTCCTAACTTTTAGTTCCAAGCAAAATGAATGGCTTCAACAGACTCTTACTGGCTGCATGGGGCAATTCAAAATCCAAGAACCGTTTCCAGCTTACTTCTGGATCTGGGGAGGTGGGGTGTTGAAGTAATCCCGCTGAGTTTTCCAGCTGCACAAACAAAGCTGACTGGATAACAAAGGCTTCCAAGAGAGAAGAAGAAACAGGAGGAGGGGGTCTGCAAAACCACAGCATCTTCATGTGTACCTGCTCCAAGTTCGCTGGAGAGAGAGCGCTGAGAATGACCAGAAATAAGGAAAACCACGACATGACCACACTGATTAAGCCTGCTGCTTGAACAGACAGTATGAGGTTGTTCCTATCCAGTTCATAAATCACACTGGATAACCTAAGGAGAGGCTGCAAAGTGCTGCCGACCCCATCCAAAGCCACAGCAGTAACCAGAAACCTTGTCTTCAATCTACTTGTCATTGTCTCAGAAAGATGTATAATGTTCCTGTCTTTGGAGCAGCGTTGCACAATGAAAAAATGCCTGTCAGAGCGCTAAAAACCATTTACAGCATTATTTCCAACTGGCAGCAGTTTAGTACAAGGGGGTTGGTCCAAGCTTGAAATGTGACAGAAGAACAGACTGATCCTCACCGCAGAGTGTAGGGAAATCCTGGCATGCTGCTACAAGCATCAGCGCCTGGTCATGGGGGGTCCTAAAGTTTGTCCAAGTCCTTCAAGTGGAAAAGGAATGTAACAGGAGACTTTAAAGCTAATTGATTCTTTTGTTGGGTAAAACACCTTCTTAAAATAGTCGCAGTGAAATCCTCACATAGTGTAAATGTTTATATTATAATCAGAACAGCACTGACAGCAACGGAGAACGGTTGTTTTGAAAAGGAGAGACAGATAGTGCAAGTAAGTGCACATGTGTATTTCTCTACCTCCCAGCAAAGAGCAAACAGTCATTGTGACCTTTAGTGACATGCTATTGTGTTTACAAAATGAGTAAAAATCAGAGGACGCCATATTTATTTCTCTGATCTCAGACACTCCCAGCTTGGCTCTGAAGCCACACGCTGTCAGCTGTGTTGTGACTTGTGCTTCGGCAGCTTGCGAACAGAAGGCGTTTATTTTGCTCCAGCTGCCACACCCAAGGAAAGTGTTTTTCAGCTAAAGGGGGAACTCTGAGCCTGGAGAACCCAGATGGCTTTCTGCAGAACACTATTAACATCACAGAGCCTGAAAGCAATGTATAAACACATGCATTGTCTCCTGTGATCTGCCATGGTTCCTATTCTTTTTAAAAAGTTGTGTATACTCTGACTGGTTTCATTTAACCAGGTAAAACCAGGTTGCCTCTGGCAGGTCACTCCTCTGATCTTTCAGTGTTGTCACTCCTCTGATCGGCCTCAATAAAGTGCTGAACAAAAGAGAAGTGAGTCTCCCAAAGGAGAACCCTTCTCGCTGCTTCCTTATAGCAACCGCTCTCAGGCCTGAGCTGAAACCCGAGCATCCTTCAGGGATCGACACCACCCACCACCCACCCACCACCCATCCCCGCCTTCAACCCCCCTAGTGACCCGTTCCATTAAAAAAAGTCCCTCAAATCCAGTTCCCACCGCTGAATTGCCATTAATTTATTTATCCGTCCATGCACTTATACATCTATTTATTTATTCAACTCATCTATTTGTCTCCATTTCTCACGCTATCTCTGGCAGTCCCCATTGAGCGGGTCTGATTACAGCAGTCATCTTGTAGATGAAAACAGGGCTGCTGAGCACACAGAGCGAGGTCAACAACCGGGATTTGTTCAGCTTTTAAAGAGTAAATGCAGGGACTTTCAAGGTACTGAAACCCAAAATGTCCAGACTTTCGTATCCTTAATTGTCACATCTAAATTGTTACTATTGATGCAATTGCGTAAAGAAAAGCAGATGGTCGTCCTCATGAAGCAGGAGAGCAGAACAGAAAACGGCTTTGTCCTAGTACTTGTTACTCTGTTTAATGACAATGAAGTTGAATCTCATCATGTCAAATCGCCTCCTTTTCACTTTGGTGCCCATGTCAGTCGATCCAGACAACTGGATTGTCTCATTTTAGATATTAACTTATTTTCGGTTTGCATGAGTGACCTTGAAAAGATAACGTTAAAAATTAAGCATTTTACAAACTTTCAAGACTTTATATGAGCCCTGAGCAACACATAAGTCATGATGTCATTGGCTGCTGGACAGAGTCAGTCTGCCTGCGCTCTAACATAAAAGATTTGAAAGTCTCTGTAGACTGGTAAGTGTCTGGGAAAGGCTGCGTGTGCCTGAAGCTGTCTGGCGAGTAAGTTGGCGCTCTTCACAGCACCCTGGGGTAACTCTCACCCAGGCCAAGGATGGTGAAGTGTGTGAAGAAGCCTGGCAGCAGGCAGGCCTGGTGGGGTGGCAGGTTTTGTTCTGGTGCAATGAGCCATGTGGCCAAACACAGACGGCCGGCCGGCTGTATCATGAACTGTCTTGAGCCAGTCCAAGGCATGCTGGGAGAAGCATCTGAGTCCATGAGCGGCAGCGCATGCACCCCCCAAACAAACAGAGCTGCTCTACAGTCTCAATGAACCTGCTGACAGGGCCTTCAACACTTGCTAGTCCTCTTCTAATGCTGCTGAGCGTGCTTCCTCTTCACCCCCTAGTCCTGATGTTATCACAGAAAGATGTTTGCTCGTCTTAATTTGACAGGCTTTGTAGCATCCGTTTGTATTTGTGACTTTGGTGTTCTTGCTTCAACTGAGAAAATGCCGCTACAAGCCTTTTCCGTTTCAGTGAGCCTGCTAATGAGCACAACACTGTGCAGACTGAAGCAGGCCGTCCACAGCAGCAAGGATGACGGATTGGGGAGTTTATCTGGGCAATAAACATTAGTTCCTCCTCCTTATCATCTTATCTCACTGTGATTTGAGGATTCTCTCACAACAGGATGCCTCATGGCTGGACTGTTGACACCTATGCATCCCCCTCTGCAGCGTTTTCAGACACAGAAACAAACATGCTGTTTGGTCTGATAGCGGTGATAAGGAAACAGGGCTAAGATGCTGCAAATGTTACAATTATGGCTGGGCTATATATAGATATTATTGTATGAAATTAAGTCTTAAAAAGTCTTTGAAGGACACATTACAGAAAAGTGATGTCATTTTCTGAACTTACCGCACTGTAAGCTGTTTTATTATTCGCTTTTTAAAAAACTCATTGTGTAAATGCACCAATGGTCAACTCTACAATATCGGAGGTATTTGGCCAAAAATATTGTGATGTTTGATTTTCTCCATTTCGTCCAGCCCTGGTTCCAATACACAACTACAATCGACTTGTCTATAATACAAATGCACGTTATTATGACAGTGTATTTATATTGTTACTGTAATATTTGCTCAGTTTAAATCTCTGACAACACTGTACTGTAGTGTGTTAAGACCTTGCTTGTTAAAGCTCTGTGCTGCCTTCCTCTGGGGAGCATCTCCAGCCCCATGAGATTAACTCCGGTACATGGGGGATAATGGGGGCTTTTGTCTTATTAATACATCCTTTCAATACAATGCCTTCTTTAGAGTGACGGATGAACAAGCCTCAACAACATCGGAGGGGTCAGAGCAGGGGGGGTGGGGTGGGGGGGCACAGCAGGCTGCGCAACGGCTCCAAGGAAATGTGTGTGTGGAGGGCCCCTGCATGGACGCGCCCGGGGTGCACGCAGCTCGTCCCCAACAACAGCATTACAGACGACATATGATGCAGCAAACTGCACTGACCCCCCCTAATGCAACCCCCCGTGTATGATCGACAGCTGTAGCCCTGCGTGTTAATATTTAACACCACACAATGTTATTCATTAAAACACACAGTGTGTTTAACAAACACACGGAATCCAAATATTCAATGCAGGCTGCAGAAGCGTATAGCGACCAATACAGCAGAAGTAGTGTGTTACTTAATTTTGGCAATTCTGCTGTCAAAGGTGTTTGTGAGTCAACGGGACTTTGCGCGTCAAAAGAGACTTTCAGTTCATTTTGGGCTAAATGAGTAGTCATTCCTGCGATGAAGCAACCTCGAGTTTACTGGAATCAACTCAAACTGCATGGCATATTACAGTAGACACACATCAGACTCTTTTGTTAGGCTGCAGCAGCACATACAGACTATCACACTAACAATACTTTTACTCACCCCATGAGAGATTCAGTACAGAGCAGCGAAAAGACGCTCCGAAAAATATTTGTCTCCAAATGTCCTCACATGTGGTCACCGCTTTCCACAAACGCTGCGTCAAAGTTCCTCGGCTCCGGGGTCGAGAGGCAGCGTTGACAATCAAAACTTTAGTGGAGGACTACACGGCGTGTCTCGTCTAGTCTTTGGTAAATCCATACCGGTCTGTGCGCCAGCGCGGAAACATTAGAAAAGCTCTCCCCAAAAGCGAGACGATTAATAAAAATAAGGAGCGATAAAAGACTTTTTCTTAAAGCAGCACTTTCTCCTTTGTCGCTCTAATCCCAACAGTCCGTCTGATTGTCCTGCAGCTCTCTGGGAACAACAGCTCCACGGGGCTGTGGAGCGTCAGGGAGGCGCGCGCAAACAATACGCGCTCACACACACACACACAAACACACACCCACACACATGCGGGAGACAGTGTATGGAAACGTCATATGCCCATAAAGAGTAGCGAGTCTCAGTGTCGAAATATAACGACTAGGCGGGTTTGTGGACAGCAATTAATATGGAAAATACTTTTTAAGACTATTTCTGGACCCTTTTCTCCACTCCGGAGCACACAAATGAAGTCCAGATGTTCCACCTCTTCACTTCCTCTCTCCTAGCAGATCCCAGCGTGAACCAAAGCCCACACTCTAAAGCTCATCCTGGATCAGTTTCCCCTGAGAGCAGTGGCCAGCTGCAAACGCATAAAGCTAAAATTAATTCATTCTACAGTGTTAAAGTAATATGGTAGATAGATAAATACGCATATTCTACTTCTGTGACACTATTTAATTTGTTGTTTCTGATTAGTCATGAGTCAGGTCTGAGGTTTAATGAGGAGGGTGAGGTGAAGGTAAGTCAGGGCTTGTTAGTCACCAGGGCTGCGCCTAGACATTAAGTAGTGGGGCAGGTGCTGCCTCTAGTCAAAGAGACTCTATCCAACCCCAGAGGAGGTAATAATGTCCTCACAGTCATTACGCTGAAAGCCAAAGTCATCCCATGTGGCTGATGATGTAATGTGTCTATGATAAGAAGAAGGATCTGTGTAATGTTGTTATAGGATTTATTAATTATCTTACAAAACATCTTGGAGCTCCCAGATTTCTGTACCGATGGAATTTGGATTTGTTTTCTAAAACTAACAATTCATACTACTGCTACTACTACTTCCATCATCACAATCTACATCTGCTTCATTGTTGTTCAAAAACATCTGAATAGATCTTTAAAGGTATAATATGGGTTTCCTAAACAAAAAACAAATATAGACTCATGAATGCAATCCCTCAATCTGCTCAGATACAATACATTCCCATCCCAACTCATCAGGTTGCAACTCTTTTTCACGGCCCATGGCGTGTGATAAGAACACATAAGGGTCTCTTTTGTTTTAGTTTTGTGTCACTTTCTGGTAGTTACATGCATAGTGACTTTTCAAAATAAACTTCTGTGATCAGAGGAAATGGTTTACTTAACATTTAACGGTTTACTAACGCAATTAAACTACTTAACTGGTTAGAAAGAACAGGGTCAGGCTTAGAAACCGCTACTTCTGTATTTAACTAGTGGTTGCAGGTTGACCTACTCACTCTCTGTATTACGCCCATTACTCTTAGCTCCATTGAGCTGGGGAGGAGGGGCCAAGTTTGAATGTGTTTATAAACTGTTAGCAATAATTAATGTCTGTATTTTTCATTTTATTTTCATTTTGTGGACCTGTCTGGGCATCCAGCTATGAAAATAGTGGAAACAGGGCCAAAAATATGCAAATATAGCAAGATGAAATGCCAAACAGACAAAGCTTATTCCATTTCCAGTTGGCTGAGCCAGGTGCACAATGTTTACTTTTTACTAAAACTCTTACCATCTATTTTATATACCTGTATATGTGCAACTAAACTAAACTGAAAGAGAACTTGAGAGACAAGATGGAAATGGAAAAATTAAAGAAATTTTGGTTGGGGCAAACACTGATGATTCAGAGCGAAACCCTCAGGTAGATTTCCTCTTAAAGTAACCACAGTTGACAAAGAAGAAAGCAGGTGGTACCCCTTCAGTCTCACGCATGGCATGCCCAACCTGGCTAAATGACATCATTGCAAATTATTCACAGGAAAGCCCCCTCACTGCTCATCATACATGCCCAGTCGAAATAAGACAGAAAATTAGTCTTGTTCTGGTTTCCACTAAACAGTTTCAACAACTTTGACTCATGTCGTGTCTGCTGATGTTTGACTGGGGGAGAAAAGGATCAAGATTGTGCAATCCACTCTCACCGCACTCATCACTGCCGCCCCCGCAGCAGCTGGTATGTGGAAAGTACTCATGCTGGAGGAAAAAAAAGAAGAACTTAAGAAGAAATATCATCAACTTTGCAATATTTCTGCTGAAGATGAAGACAACTTTTAACCTTCAAAGCTTTTGCTGTTCTCTTTCTGTGTTGTCAGCTGTAGTGCGGGCAGGTTGAACAGTGTGTAATGGATGTGAAGAACAAAGGCTTTATGGACTCTCACTGTCAGCTGGTTTATGATGGGACACTTTTAAAAGCTACCCCACTGCTGTGTCTCTCACTAAGCTTTTAGGGGAGGGGTCAAGAGCCCTGACCTCACTTCCTGTTGGGGCTCCTCACAAGCATTCCATTGTCTGTGAGAATGAATGTGCATGGGCTCGGGGGACTCTGCACATCTGGCAGCTGTTATTAGCAACCTCCTGTACCCACCCTCCCACCCCCACCTCCCGAGGAAGATTACTTCATGTACTGGTGGATGTGCGCCCCAAAATACACCTCAAAGTAAACTCCCTGGGAGAGTAGTGTGTCATGAGCCACTGCAGTGTTTGTCACAGGAATCATTCACATAGAAAGTTGGACTTTATTATGTTTTAAGTCATTTGTATTTTATCTTCCTGCCAGCCACATTTTATTTTTTTGTCTCTACAGTTACAAGGAGCAACGTTAAAGCAATAATTAGACTTCCTTTACTGTTTGCTTGTCACTTAGTAACTTCATCGATACTTTATGTAGTTAAAAATGCTAAATTGTCGTCAGATGATAGCTGATGGGTTCCAAGCTTGTATTTCGGCCATTGCATTCTGCTTTTTCCTCCCTATATACGATCTGTTTACCTGCAGTCAACCAAAGTCTGCTCAAATGTGATTGATCAGACATACTTGGACTACAAACAGAAATAAGAAGATTTCTGTAAAATATTGTCCCGTTGCCTACAAATTCAGCTTTCATATGCAGATATCTGTTTGTAGACATTACTCTCTGATTAAAATCATACTTATCTCGTTTGTTTATTCCGTACAAAAAGTAAGTGTAAAAAAATCGTATATAATTTTAAATCACTAGATGTAAAATATTACTTAAAAGCTCTAGAGGCCCTGCAGGCAGATTTTGGTGCTAGTTTACAAGACTAAGCTAAGCTAATTGACTGCTAGTTCAACCTATCCTCATACGAAAAGTTATGCACCATTTTTTGTGTTTTATCCCATGTCCAATAATATGAGTAGTCACTTTCCCGTGTAAGCTGCTGCAGTGCACAACCCATTTAGACAACATAACTATTTGGTTAAGTTTTGAAAAAGATTGTGGTTTCAGTTAAACTAACTATGGTTTTTATGGGACTTGTGCTAATGAATTACCATTGGACACAAATAGCAGTCTTTGTCAAGAACAAACAATACACCTTTCAAGGAACAGAGTTCATCATCAGCTTTCAATGAAAAATAAAAGTGATACTATGTCACCTGACATTCTCCTTAGAGGCAGGCTTGCATGTCCCAGCTCACAGCTTATATATATATATATATATATATATATATATATATATATATATATATATATATATATACAGGTTCCACACAATTTATAGTGTATTTCTTTGCAAGTACGAACAGTGAATGAAAACAGACTCTACTTTTATACAAACATGACGGTAGTATCTTCTCATCTAACTGCAAATTTTCTACAAAGTCTAGCTTTTCCTGTAAAGATGTTATTGTAACCTCTAAAATGGATAGACTGTATCTCTGCCTCATTTACAAGGAGCCTTCAGACACGCTGCGGTGCCCTGACCTAGGTTTGAACTTACCAGAAGTGAGAGGCTAAGCAGTTTTTAAGTCAGAGATTGAGGTAAATTCACCAACAGAAAGTAGATCAGACCTAAGACAATACATCGTAGTGTTTGTATTACTCATCCGTGTAGACTTTTTTCAAAGATCTCAAGACCCAAAAAAGGCAACGCTATCTTAGAAGACTGGCTAAATATTCTAGGTTTCTACTTTTAGACACAGGATTACACTGGGGATGTCATTAACAGTAAACTCAAACTGTTCTCAGGCCCTGTGTTGTGTGATGGGGGACTTTCCATCCCTTGTTTATTCAAAATTCTATAGCATATACAGCTGAACCACAGCCACAACAGTCAGTATGTGATGTATGAAATAAGGGCAACGACTATAGGCCCCAACTTGCCACTGTCTGCACCTTATTCATCATAGTCATTTTTCTGTTTCATATCAATCCAGACAAAACATATTAGAGTATAGCAAACTTTTTTATTTGAAAAAGAAACCACACGTAAAAAGCAAGGCGAAAGGGAAAGATCGCTTCCTCTTCCAAAGAAAAAAGCCTCTTAGACATCAAGTCTCAGTAGAAACCTTCCTCTTTTCTGCACAGATGCTCGAACAAAGCTAGATGTGTATTTTTAGTCCCGCTAATGTTGTGCAGGTCATGCGTATCAAAGTTGTCCGAGTCACTCAGGACCGATGTGATCCGGATGACACGACTCTCAGAGGATTGTAGCTCACATCAAAGAGGAAGGAAATGTGTTCTGTTTGAATCTGAGAAGCTTTTGTCACCCTTATTCTGTGCAGTGTGACCAGATGCATGCTGGTGACAGATTTTCTCTACACTTAAACAAACACATCAAGCACACTGTCACACCAGGTGTTGCTGGCTCTACTGCTGTTGCACATAAAGCTTGCACGTAAACGATGCACAATGAAGCACAAAGTTCATGAGAAGGACCTGCTATGAAAACTGCTGACACAACAAACGCTCTAGTGCTTTGTTGGAATCATTAAAATATATAATGTAGGGCACAGTGTATAAAGTTAATTGACACAGACAGCGCTCGTGGCAGTAGAGGTTTGGTTTCGCGTCTCAACAGCGAACAGCACAAGTGCTGCCTGGAGTCAGGGTGGCTTATCTCTCTCTGCACTCCAAACAGTGGGCTTAAGTGCTGGCTGTGCCACATGTCTCTGCTGTTCACAGGTTTAGAAGAAATCCGTCCACCCTGCATTCACTCCCCCGAGACCTGCAGTGTTGTCTTACCGCTTATCTCTTGAGCATCTAGTAGATTTCTTTTTTTTTCCTGCACAAAAGAACTCAAATTCTTTTTACATTTGATCTGCTCATTTTGCAGGGATAAAGTCTGAATCACTGTATTCAGGTCACATTCACAAGGAAATATAGGCCTCATGTGTCAGCAGTGACAGCCAATATGTTTGTGATCATTTGATCTTTTAAAAACACTGTGATTATAATTTAACTTCCATTATTTGGGTCTCTAGTCTTTTTTTGCAAAACATAACATGTATATATTTTTTCTCTTTAATGTCTCTCTCTTGCTTTTGCAATTTTTCATCGCTCCACCCCCCTACTGTGGCGTCTCTCACAGGAGTATAGAGTTACCTTTATTTTTACAGCCAAGCCTGAAAAGACCGTTCCCATGGTCCACTTCTGAACCGGTCTGTGTACTGGTTACCATGCTGGAGTATTAGTATTGGGTGTCTGTTGTGTTCACTGTCCTCTGGTCCAATACGGAGAAGAGTGTGAGTGGATAGTAAAGAGAGGGGGCCCACATGGCTGGGAGGGAGTCATGACTTTTGTGGCTTCCTGCAGATTAGTACAGTGTTTATAGAGTCTTGCTGAAGTACCCTTAGCAAAACACATTCAAATCCACACATGCATTATTAGAGTCTTTTCCATTAACATTATAACTCAGCGTGTGTGTTTTCATTCTGCAGCAGGAGCAGTTATGGGAGAAGTGATGCAACTTCTGTCAGCTCTGTGGTCAAACAGTCATTTTGTGGTTAGAGAGGTGTCTTTTCTGAGGCACAGATACATAAAGCACCCAGTTTAGTGTTTAGCAGAGCCACAGATAGAATCCCTGTCATTTAATCTTCAGAGGAATCACAAAGGGCACAGCTAAAAGTCTGTTGCTTTGACCTGAAACCATATGGCAGCCATCAGTGGCTCCTCTCACATTGGCAAAAGAAACCCAACCCGGACGTTTCTTGCTAATTCATTGACCAGAAAGTCAGTTCAAAAGGTTAGTCATAGGTTTGCATGTGCACATGTGTGTGTTAGTGGTAGTGCAGGAAACAAAATGTTGATGGAATACAAATAACAGGATTATGTATTTAAAATGCAAAATATGAGTGGTATTCCTAATACAGTTACTTTAGAATAGATTACTTGAAGAGATTAATTTATTACTTCCGCCAAGGAGGTCAAGTTTTGGGCTCAGTTTGTTCGGGGTGAAAAGCCGGATTTTCAAGAAACTTGGAAGACCAAGGAAAGAGTCCATAAAATTTTGGAGCAGATCTGAATCACAGCATGGATACAGTCGTTTTTTGATCTTGTTAACACTGCAAAATAGCGCAGTATGTGACTTAACTTGGGAAACTCTGATGTTAAAACCTACATTTTAGGGAAATAGTCTGTGTAAAGGAATCGGTATTAAAAGTAACCTTTCCACCACTGACATTGACACAGAGATGGCCATGAGGTGTTGTGGTTTGTCACGTCTACAATACCTATATAACATCTGCTCTCACACTTTGACCTCAGTGCTGTTTAGTTTCACAGAGTGCTGCGTGCCTGTGGAGGTAAGAGAGAGAATTAGTGTGCAGATGTTGCACAGCAATCACTCAGCAGAACAGAGAAAACAAACCTGTCCTTCTCTGTCCTTCTGCTCATGCAGAACGTTTATGAAGATTTTACAGGGAGAGAGGGAGCCGACGGAGCGATGCAGTAAAGGAGTTAAAAAAGGAAATAGAAAAGGGATGGATGTGTGTAAGTAGAGGAGGGAAGGAAGTGAAGTGAAGTTGGTCAATAGAGGGTAAAATAAGCTTTCTGTAACCAGGTCAAGCGTGCACCTATTGGAATCTTGCCTGGAGAAGCTTGCAAGTTGCTGAGACAGGGAGACCAACTCCAATGAGTTGATCTCTGTGTATTTTTGCTGGAGGCAGAACGTCTGCTATTTGTTTGTAGAAGTGTGTCTACAAAAGAGTGTTTGTGCAAACACATGCGTCAAAAGGTGCACATTTCTCTCCTCGAGCACAACTTATCTTGTGCTTCCCAAAGGGATGCTAGCACTTGACTGCTGGGGTCAGTGCTGGGGGTCATCAGATAAGAAGGATCAGGGTAAGGCCATTACTTTAATCCAGCTGTCCATACCACTCGTGACCCAACTCCTCTGCATGCCCTCAGTAAAACATGACTGTTCACAGAACTATGTTATGTTGTCAAATTGGTAAAAAAGTATATAAATAAAAGGGAAGACAAAGAGTGTGAGGAGAGATAGCAGGAGGGCAGCAGGGGTCTAAATCTCACACTATCCTGATACAGCCTGAAGCCCTTCTGGCTGTTAAAGCTGAACACACACACAGAAACACACACTTAGCTGAGCCTGGATGTGGCCCAGACAGTCACATGGATAGTGAATGGAAGACCAAAGTTTCAGCAGGAAGCATGGCTATTAAAATTAGTAAGCAGGTAATTTTATTTGTTACCAAAATTATAAAAATGTATGACGTATTCTGGTGATGGTTCAGCCTCTGGGGACAAGGGTCAATACTTCAATATCTTTCAGATAACAGATATCTGGGCCCAGACTTCCTCTTACGTGTGCAGGTCAATAACAGAATTTTAAGTGAACTTTTGACATGTCTCGAAAATAAATAGTCGAATTTAGCCACACTTCCATCAAGTGGTTTGTGCATAGAAATGCGTATCATAATAGTGGAAACACAGCTGCTGTTTACAGTTTGATTAGCAACATCATCCATACTTTTAGTTGGTATTTTTGTCCAGACAACATTTCAATGTTTCTCTGTCAAAGCAGTGGTGATGAATTCAAAAAGCTAATAAAAAGTTAAAGTCATAGTCGGATGATATCAGATGGATTCTGTGATTGTCACTCTCAGTCACCTTTAAACTGGAGACAAACCTGACCAGGTTTATTGACGGCACACTGTAGCCTCCCCTGTGGTCAAGCTCCACACACCACCCAGGAAGAGGTGCTTTGATCAGCACACTGCACACATTCTTCCCATCATCATCTCACTTCCCTCCCCGGTGTTTATTATTGGCTGCAGCTGGAACACCTCCAGTCGCTCAGACCTCACTCCACCAAGGTTGTGCTGACAAAATCCCACTGCACAAAGCAGGAACAGCTCACCTCTGTTTGACTTCAACTCAAGTTAGCAGCATGGCGAAAAGTTTCTGTGTTTCTTCAGATCAAATGTGTCATGACATCCTTTAGTTAGTCATTGTCGGAGATGATTTCTTCACTTTTCTGCTCTGTTGAATTTTTTTTTTATCAAGCTGCAGCATCACTATTCTGTTTTCCATGACCTCTGACCTCTGTGTGTGCAAAACATGAGAGATGAGTGATTAGGCTCCAGTGTCGACCACTTATCTATCATCACTTTTAACATGCACTAAATTAATATTCTCATGTCAAATGGTTGAGAGGAGTGCAAACAATGTAAGGCAAGTTTATTTGTGTAGCACAATTCAACACAAGGTAATTCAAAGTGTCAATTAAAACAGGGAAATATAAATAAAAATACAGATAAGATAAAATAAGATATGGCAGGATAAGAAAATAGATAAAATAATAAAAAGCACAAGTCAAACATTGCGTCGTTAAAAAGTAAGGGCAGTTGAGTACAGCAGATAAGTGTTAAAGGTAAGAGTACGCTGCAGTAAACAATAGTGTTTTTAGTCCTGATTTAAAGGAGCTGACCGTTTGGGCAGACCTCAGATCTACAGGTAGTTTGTTCCACAGGTGAGGAGCATAATAACTGAAAGCTGCCTTCACTATGTAAATAGAAAGAAAGAATTTAGTGTTATAGGTTATTTGCGGAAACAACAGTTCATCCATCCATTCATTCTCCTTAACCGCTTATCTGAAAGTTTGGGCCACAGGGGCTGCAGCCAATCCCAGCTGACATTGGGCATGAGGTGAGATAAACCCTTTCGCATGGCTGACACATCGAGACAGACAACCTTTCACTCCTATGGGCAATTAAACCTAAGCTGCATGTCTGTGGACTGTGGAAGGAACCCACACTGACACGGGGAGGACATGAAAGACCGTACAGAAGAGCCACAAGCAAAGTTTGTGAGCAAAAATGCTAACCACTGTGTAGCCCCAACAATAGTTCAGTAGTACAGAATACACACTCATCTAATGCATGTGTTTGTTGGTAGAGAAGTGCTCCTGTCACTTCTTCTGAGTCATCTCACATCTCTTTTATATTTTAAGCCGTGAGCTTTTTTTTAGCTATTGGCAATCACATGTGACAAAACTGCACTGTCAAAATAAAAGTCCTGCCTTAGTGAAGGTTAAAACATTGAAGCTACAAATGGATATTTAAAGCAACATTATGAAACTATATTACCTTAAAATAACAACTCCAAACTCATTTTGATTGGCAGAATGGTGCCTCTGTCTGTTTTTTTATGGTGAGGAAGCAATATCGTGTTAAATAGGTCCACAGTCAGGTGCAGAAGTAGTGTTTTAATGCCCCATTGTTGGAAGTCACGTGGTATAATTGCTTTTGAAGTCTAACCCTGTTCTCCTTACCTTACCTTAACTATGTGGTTTTGGTGCCTAACCATAACCATAATTAGTGTTTTTAAAGTGTTGATTAAAGCAGCAGGCATCACATGTCACAATGCAAATAGGTTGCAGCGGTTAAGAAATTTTTATATTCAACATATTTGGTTATAAGGTATAGAGATTCAGCATATTCAGCGTACAAAGAAAATATGTGCCTGACCCACAATGCTTCTGTACTTCTGGGTAGAAGGTGAAGAAGGAAAAATGGCGTCCTGGCCTAGAGAGACTGGTTATATTGATACAGCTGTACTCTAAATGCATGATGACCTCACTGGCCACATCCAATCAAGCTCAAAATTACTCATCAGCCACAGCCAAATCTTGAATAAACTCGAGAAAGGAAAGTTGCCAGATGCCATAAAGAATTGCAAGTAAAATCCTTTCATTCACATTAAATGAATGCTGCAGAAACACAATATAAACAATACTTTAAAGTAAATGAACTGCAGCATCAGATTCCACAGACTTGCTCAAGAGCTGGCAGCCCATCCCACATACAATATCCAATCACTAAATAATCACTATTCTTGCTAATGACATTCAGCCGTCACTTTTTCCCTTACTGAAGTCCACGATGAGGCATGCTGACTAAAGTGCGCCACCCTCTATTAGATTCCTCACTGAGGAGCGCTAACGTCACAGGATCTGTCGGTTCTGGATACACACATCTGTGAGTGAGGTTTTCACATGATGATGGCTGTTAAATCATGCTCAGTGTTTGCCAGCTGGGCCACTTCTGCTTGTAGATTTGTGAGTCATGCCATTAGAGCTTAAAGTCTGTAGAGCGACTGCTACATCACTAACTAATCAGACTGCAGGTTTGCTGGGGTTAGCATCCGCTGTTAAGAACACATAAAGAATCATTCCTTCAGGCGGTTGGGGGCGGATGATGGGAAATACAAAGTCAGAGGTGCGCATGTATGTGCATGTGTACGTGACTGTGTTCGTCAAGTGTTCAACACTTAAATCTAGAGTTTGGCAACATGGCAGTTGCCACAGAGAATGCTCCATAAAACTGACGAATATCGCTGCTGGATAACAGAAAGAGAAATGTGGCTTTAATTAACAGCTCACACGAATTCTACTATGACTGGCAGTAATCTCACTAACCTAAAACAGACTGAATTAGACATTCTTCTTTATGGTAAAGCTGCAACAGGACCACAGTTTTTACTAAATGTGAATGGTTTTACTAATCCAGACCCAAGATTGTTCTCTGATGTTGTTCCTACACACAAAATCATAGTCAGTCAAACTAATTGAGTCCATTTTGTATACCAAGACTTTCAGTTATTTAAAATCCTTTCAGATACTGTGAATGTGTTTTCATTTATAGATTAGGTGTCACGTTTTAAATTACTCTGCTCATATAAAGTGGATGGATGGATGGATGGATGGATGGATGGATGGATGGATGGATGGATGGATAGATAGATAGATAGATAGATAGATAGATAGATAGATAGATAGATAGATAGATAGATAGATAGATAGATAGATAGATAGATAGATAGATAGATAAACCTTTATAATTTCATTTGTAAAATTTTCCATGAGCTGAGAAAAGCACTTTAAAAATCCTGACATCATCACAATGTAAAGTCTATGGGCCGAGTGGGAACTTGTGGGTAGAGAAACATTACTGCGTATATTCGGTGGACTGCATGATGAGGAAGTTAACCTACAAGGTAGAAAAATTCTCAAGTGAGATTATTTCTGATATTGTGGCTGTATTGCGTGCGTGAACAGAGGTAGCTAGGTTTGAATAAGCCGTACTAGTGTGGAAGCAGTCTAATTGTGGGACTTTCATTTCTGTTCTGCTACTTGCTTACTTGGTGTGAATGCTAGCGGCCTAATGATTCGCTCTGCTGCCCTCCACCAGTTCCAATAACACAGCTAAATTGTAGGTCTCAAACTTGGAGATCAGCCCTCGACCTCTAGGGATCTGGAGGGTTTCAAGTCAAAGCAACTTGCAAAAAATGTCCATTAGCTCTCTTGCACAGCCTCTTCTGGAGGTGAATTGATTTAACGGCCCAAGTGAAATATTGCTCTTATAGCCTCGGACCACTCTTGCCCCCTAACCCCTTCCTCAGCCGACCCCCCACCCCCTCAGAAAGCCCCGAATTCCAGGAAAAGATCCAGTGAAGTTCTGGCTTCCATAAATCACAGTTCCACTCCCCAGCCGCTCCCTGCAGAGCACCGAGGGAGAAACATCATCTCCTTCCCTTTCCCCGACCCCCTTCAGCTCCAACCCCCCTGACTGTTTTAATGCTGCCGAGAGTAGCAAATGAGAACTTCCTCACCATTTTACCACAACCTAAACAGGTCTCTGTTTCACTTTGAGTCAGTCACTGTGCGCTCAGATCTTTACGACCTCGTCTGTCACACCACAGTGGCGTCAAAGTCATGCTGCTTCAATCAGTCTCCCTGCTCTATTTACCTGTTAGTGTTTCTGCATGTGGTCATGCTGTCGTTAGGCCTTTATTGCCCGCAATCCACAACGGTGCCAGTCAAGTCTCACTGTCTTCTATCTCTTAACTGTGTTTTTATAGTGAGCACAGCGGCAAACAACAAAAGTTCCCTGCGGGGGGATTTGCTGGAGGGAAGCTCATGTTGCAAAAATCAGGACCAAGCTGCAAAATTTATGTTGGGAAAATGTTCCATGACACAACACACAAAAAAATGTGTTACGCAAGCATTGTTTTACACTACTAGTGGAAAAGCTTTTTATTGATTGGCCTGTGTTTATGCCTAAAAGGAGTGTGTGACTGCAGTGCTGTAGCCCAACCCATGTGAGTGATAGACCTGTCTCTGCATGCCCTTTAGACGCAGGCAAGCTGATTAATACACAGGGTTAGGTTCACATACAGTATGAATGACATATCCATCACATGGCTCGGTTTCTGGGACAGCAGGGCCAAGGGCTCTGACAGGAACTCTCGGCGCAGCTCTCATAAATAGCACGTAAACACAGAACATCCGTAAACAGTTTAGAAGACCCGTTTGGACTTTGTTCCAGAAGGGTGGGTGGCTGGGAAGGAGGGGATGCAGACACAGAAAGGGGATGGGGACAGGAGGGGCGGGAGAGTGAAGAACTGCAGCTGATACTCCCTCTATGGCGGCCCGGTTGGGAGGAGCAACATCAGGCTGTTCTCCTTAGGGACGTTCTGCCTGTACAAACAAACCGACCCAGGGCCTCTGGTCTAATGGGAACCAGACCTGCTCAAGGACCAAATCCCCTTCCTTTCCCTTCTTCTCCCCTCCCTCTCTGTATGACCAACGCTTCACCGACACACACTCCAGCTGAAGGACGCACTTCAATTATCCCAAACAGACCTGAAAATATTCCCCAGTTTTCCCACACAGCAACAGTTCATGACGTTCCACGTTCCGACATCAGCGCTGACCTTCTTGACCCTCAAGCAGCCAGACTCCACGACCCGCACTTATCTCCACAGCCACACTTTCTCTCACTTTCACATGCTTTCTCTATCACTCCTCCTCTCTCCCAGTCTATATGCCTCCCTTTATATATCGCTAGTGTTGGGGACTAACTAGTTACGTGTAACAGCGTTATGTAATTAAATGACAATATACATTTTTTTGTATTCCGTTATGGTTACTGAGAAAAAATATGTAAATACATTAAAAACTTACTAATCAAATATGATAACAATGGGGCTTAATTCAAAATGGAGAATATAACATAAATTCTGTTGCTTTGCATCATTTTGCTGCACTGAAATGGCTTCTTTTGAAATATATCCAGACATTGCGAGACAAATTTGAGTGTGACACCATCATGGGTAGGAAGATTAGTTGTCTCTACATCCAGGTATGCTCCATTCATTTGGAAGAATACACACAAAGTGTTTTTTTCATTTGTTTTCTTTATTTTGTCTGCCAATCAATGAATGTGCATTGCTCTAAACAGCCTAAGTTTGCAATCTCTTGGCCTGCAAAGAAAAGCCAATGGAAAGAGCCTGCATTCTTTCTAATGGCCGACTCCACTGGATGCAGAAAGACGCCTGCTTGTGTAGAAATCTATGAGAAAATCACCCTACTTCTCACTTAATTTATTATTTCAGTAAATATGTTTCTAAAGAGTTTATGGTCTCAATCATTAGTTTCAAGTTTTTTTCAACACAAGTGATGGTTATTTTTGTAAATTATTATTCCATTTAAAGTAAAATAGACGATAAAGAGAGATATGCTTTAGGACAGGTTGTAAAATGAGTACGGGCAACCTGTGTTTTCATCTTAGAACTTTGACCCTTTTATAGTGTGTTTTCAGTCCGGCAAAGTTAATTGTAACATTTTGGTCGCTTTAAAAAGTCTTGTTTAGTCATCAGTTGTACTAAAAAGCACTCTAAGTAGTCAGCTGATCATTTTGAATAATTGACTCCCAGTGATAGCCAAGCTAGCGAGCATTAGCTGATAACTTGAAGTTCTTCTGGCACTAGATCTGTGCATGTGCTGCACAGTGTTTAATACTGCATAGTAATGGGTGATATCATGGCGGCTACGTCCATTATTTTCATACAGTTTGTGGTCTGTTATGCCTGTGACGAGCCAACACACCAAGTGGGTGGCCACCGGCACAAGAACGTCTTTTTTAGCAAATTATCACTTTCTGGGAATCAGGGCTTTGGGACTTCTTGGAATCAGTTTATAATATAAAAGTGATCAAATGTAATTACTTTAATGAAGTCAATAAATAGTTACTTGTCATTTATTTAAATAGGCTAACTAGTAATCTGTAACCTTCTGACACCGTATATCACATATACACACAAACCTTTCCACTAATGACTAATGTCAATACGGACGACCTTTCATTTTCCAATCCCATCCATATCTATATGATTCAAAGTATATTTTTGACCCAGTTTCATATGACTGTAAGTGGCATTTCCCATACAGCATAATTAGATCACCAGCGCGTGACAAAAGCATCTCTAATCTGTGCTACAGGACTGGAGGCACCATGGCGAGCTTCTGCTTGCTGAGTGAGAGCAGCTCATCCCTGGCTACACAGTCTGAATGTTCTCATTGTGAGGGGTTCAGAGTTTATCAGTGAATGTCCTCCCAGTCTCACTGCTGTCTCTATCTGAATGTTCTGTTTCACTAAAGTATGAATATTGGCACAGAGTCAGGAGGAGGATAGAAAAGACTCTTAAAACACATAGAGCCTCAACATTGACTGCACGTCTGATGCAGAGAGGGCTGATTGTGATACGGCCTGGTGACAGCGAGCCTTACAGACATGTGTTGTTGTTTAAATTGCATCACTTTATCTCTGCATTCTTTTTCCTGACTGAACGATAAGTCTGAGATAAAAATACATGTTAACACTTCCTTCTGTTACACTTCTTTTTACAGCACAACCCTGTGTATGTGTGTGTGTATGTGTGTGTGTGTAGTAGAGCATTTTCAAGGCCAGGAAAGCTAATTTTTTGGGCATGCTGGAATCTGTGATCAAGTCACTGACGCCAAGTGCCTGGAAGTACGGCAGATTTATTGAGAATAATGGTCTGTGTCTGAACAGTTGGAACAGACTCACAAACACTGGATATGACTGTTCAGCCGTGTCTCCCTCCCACACATCTGGGCACAAACCCGCCTATGTTCCCGTAGGCAAAGATCTGTGATGAGCTGAGCTGCTGCCCAGTTCACAGTCATTTTACATTAACACTCCCCCCCCTTCACACACACACACTATGTTTGATTTTTGCCCGGTCTTGTGCGCTCCTCTGGGGTTGTCTTTATTTCTCCTTACTATGGGCTTTCTGGCAGTGCTCATGTCTTTGTGCCGTGCTTGCCGGGAGTGGCCAAGCCTAGACGCAGCCCTCTGGAAATGAAGTGTTTTTGTGCAGACTCAGCACAAACTGAGAGCTGCCGGTAACAAACGTGTTGCAACTCACTCACTTTTGGCTCCTTGTAAGAGGTTATGAGTGGGAGGTGTGCTTGGGATGTGAAAAAAATGAATCTAATTGTGTGTTTACAAGTTAAAGTGCTTAGTCATATAAGACGTGGACTAATGCAGGCTGTATATAATCTGGTTGCCTGTGTCTGTTTGCATGATATAGCTCCAGGATACATTTAATTGGTGCTCTATTGATCCACTGCAAACAACACGCCACAGTTCTGATGGATGAAATGGATCAATACTGCAGCACATAAAACTCATGCAGCAGTTCTTGGAGTTTATATTTCTGCACATTGTTATACTGTAATAAAATGTTTTTACAATCTCAATAAAACAGACTTTAATCTTGCAACATAACCACAAAGAAATGACATGGCAGCCTCGATAAGACCAGGTGGGTGTGTCCTGCCAGGACTTGAATCAGCTTAGTTTATATTCCCACTGATGTCATTTGTTGAGGCAACAGAACTTTGGCAGGAAGGGCCTGACAAACAGTCAAGGTCGTTGACCCACTACAGGGAAAAAGCCACCAATCAGTGAGTGTGTCCCTGATGCTTCACGTTAATGATTATTCCCTGATGTATGGGGGGACAGAGAAGTCTTTGTCTATTAATGGTCACGCACACACATACAAAACGTCTTTCGTCATTTGTTAAAAGCTCCTTCCTTCTTTTCTAAGCTGACCTCTTCCTCCACATTGTTCCACTGCCACGTTGCAACCGCCTGGAGCTGGGGAAGTAGAGACACCTGGATCCAGCTACTTTTCCATTCAAATTGTTCTCCTTCCAGAGTAGCTAAAGTCTATGGTCGTGCATTGACAGTGATGATGTGGCATGGTCTGATAGTGAGAAACCAGCAAGCGTGGGGACTCCACACCCCCTCGGCCCCCCGAGGCTCTCCCCTTCTCCTGAATCAAATATGCAGAGATGTGTGGGATTGCTCTCACAGGAGGAACTTGAACTCTCTGACTTCCTGCTTGCTGATGAGGTCACCGGTCTCAGTGGGAGTGTCTGTGAAATGCCTGCTCAATAACAGCCGACTGACGGCAGGGCATGGCGGGAGAGAGAGGAGGGACAGAAAGGAGGAGGAATGGGACATGTAGCGTGGATCAAGGGGGGAGATGACAGGTTGATGTGGGGGTTTGGAGAGGAGGATAGCGGGGGGTGGGGGGGTCTCAAGTGAGCCTGAGGCACTTGGCGGAGCACAGCATGTGTTCATATTATGGAGAAGACTCAGCTCTCTCTTAAAAAAAATTGACAAAGTGGGTGGGGGTGTTAAAAACTACACAGCCAGGAAAATATCACAAACTGGCTGAGAATGTTCCCGTCTGACAAAACTCAATGTTTTTTATTAATCACAAATGCATCAGTCGGTTGATGCTATCCAAGGCAGGTCATAGACCTAAAGTCTGACTTTTGTATTAATCTGTCGGTTCAGGTAAGGATCAAGGACATCCTGACAGAAAAATATCTTGTCCTAAATGTAAGATATCTTCCTATTAGAGAAGCAGTTCTCAGGCTCAGACCTCTTATCTTAACCCATAAGAACCCACGGTGACACGGGTGTAACAAACACTTTAAATCTTCTAGAATCTCCCATATTCAGCTTTACGTTTCATCTTAACTCATTAAATCCCTAAGTGACACATACTCAACACCCTGGTGTAAAAAAAGTAACTAATTTCAAAAAGCTTATTTTTTGTTACTAGCTTAAGTTTAAACCCATTTAACAATTCTAATCTGTTAATAGGGTGTCCTTTATTGCATTTAACCCTATTAGGGTTTGTTATTTGTTATTTGTTTTTATTTATTATTTATTGATTGATTTATTTTTTTTTACTTAAAAACAAATCTGAAAAATAATTTGTTGTTAAACAGCACTATTAATGTCACAATTTTTAATATATGTTGTGGAGATGCAGAGAAAAGGGAAATTTGTGTTTCTGTAAGCAGAAAAGGTGTCAAGTTTATTTATATTAACATAAGAAATATCATAAAAATATATGTCACATCACAGATCTTTATAAATGTGTTCTATGTGGTATATCCCACATAATTTTCCTTTAAGGATAAATGGGTCTGGGTTCTTATGGGTTAAATTAAAGCAGCTATAAGAACTCTAATTTTGTATTTGGCAGCACCTGTGGATAAAAGCGACTGTTTCCATGCCATTAGAAAACCACTGATTAACCTCAGCAGGGTTTGACATCTTCCCTGCTCTCTCCTTGTTCTGGTTCTGGTTATTCCATGCCTCCCTTCACTCCAGCGAGTGCAGCAAAATGGTGTGAGCCTTCAGCAACATGTGTCGTGTTGTCTCAGAGGAAGCTGGTGAAGCAGGAGAGCAAAGCTTTGCCGTTGGCCAAGGGAGAAGCTGCTGCTGTCGACAGACCTCTCCACCTGCTCACAGGTTGGCTGATCCCTGCTGGATGCCCCACAGAAGTCTGAGCTAAAGGAGGTGTTAAAGATTCTGCATGATTTCATCTGATTTTGTCAGGATCCGACACCATATCAGTCATTAAAAATAACTATAAAGAATTAGCCAATATTCTAATTGATGTTCCTGTTTGCTTATGTAGGTCATATGGAGGCATCTTACTAAATTGGTGTTTAATAACCAGTTCACAGTTCTTTGGTGCTTTAAGAAATTCAACTGTCACTGTACACGTCCTGTCATGTCTGTATCTGTAATAGAGGGAAAACTAAATGATTTTTGTAGGCCAACCCAGATGGTAGCATTGCCATGGGGTCTGTTAAAAAATTAGCCAATGGGATTTTTGCATTGGATTTTGGATCATTGCAGAAAATCAGCTCTGTGGCAAACACATGTTTCTGGTGCTGACACGTTTTGTTCAGCAGGATAATCTTCACAAGCGGACACCACTTTTATGATGTTTGAAGCATTAATGCAGCTAACAGAAGACAACGTTACGCTGTAGTGAACTACACCATGGTCACATGACTTGAACGTCACTATCATTTTTCATTTTGGCAAGCTAGTGAAACAGTCGCCTATTAAATTGTTTATTAACCTAATCCACAATCTACAAGAGTTTGCAAGAATTCTGAAAAACATAACTAGAGGCTGTATGGTGGTTTACTGAGAGAGTTCCTGTCCGTGGGCGGCGTGATGATGTTTAATGTCCCCAACAACCACTGTAGTCTCATTTAGCCACTTGTTCGCAAATTTAAGGACAAGTTCTCAAAATTCACAATTGGGGGTATTTACTTACATATTTTATGTCATAAAACAAAAGGCAAGCATCTCTTAAGCTTATGTTAAACACAGGCCATATTTCAAACATCTAACCACTAACCCATTCAGAATCCTCATTTAGTTTGAGAGAACAGACCCCTGGGTGCTAAAATGCTAACTTACTTCCTGGTTTAACAACTCATTCTTGTGGCGCCCTATTAGAATACAGGTTGGCACTGGTTGGCCTGAACACGCCTATTGACATTACATTACAGACCTAATAACAGTGCTGCTTTGGATTTTGGAGTCTATGCCATCATAACGTACAGTTCTGTAATAACTAAATTCCTGTCCTCAGATAAGATAGAATCAGAAAAGATAAGATTCCAGACTTAAGCTTCGATAATAAGGTGCCTCGACTCCATATGCAGGCATGCTGTGCTCTGCCTAAAGGCTGGCCTCATTTATGAGCAACAAAATGGGTTTTTTAACAAGCCAGATGATTGTCTGTTGAGCCTTTACAACAGTCATGCTGTCACAACAACGTACTGTTACACAAAAGGGAAGAGTGCTACACTATATATGGTATGAGGAACGTTTATCACATGCTGCTCCCTGTCAGCTGGCCTGCTTCTCTCTGGCTCCCGGCTCATGTCAGAGCACTCTTGATTAAAGAGTGGGCTGCCTTTGGTCCCGGTGAAGGTCAGGTTACTGTGAGGTAACTTCTGCTCCCTATGAGCAGCAGGACCTGAGCTGCTGTGAGGCTAACGAGGGGGAGCACCTGGTGCGTGGTGCCTGAGGCTGCGGCCCTATAGGTAGGGGTGAGGGGAAGGAAGGGAGGAGCAGGATGGCGACCGCACATACAAAGCCATCTTGTTTTAAGTCGGGCTCAGATGGAGCTGCTCTGTTGCCAAGGGTCCAGAGCTCTACATCCTGCCGCCCAGTGAAAGACCCAGTCTTCAAACGAGTTGCACGAACAAAGAGCCATACAGGCCGTGTGTATGAGCACCCATACACCACCCTTCTGACACACAGTCGGCTGTATTTCACTATCTCCCTTCATCTGTTTTGACTTCCCAGTACCACCCTCATTCAGCTCTAAGTATTTCTCAAGAGGTCACAGTTTCATACCGTAACTCTCACAAAACAATGCAATTAAGTAATTCTCTGTAAAACACACACAGCTTGGTCAAAACACACACACACTCATTCCCCCGTCATCGTCTCCCTGTGTTTCACCCTCGGGCAGTATAATGCCTTCCAGATGTTGAGATGCTGTACTCTCCAGCCCTAGCAAACCTTGGAAGTCCGTGCTCCTCTCTCATGGTGTTAATGGTGCCCAGGAGGCCTCTGAAGGGAGGAGGGGTGGGGGTGGCTGGGGGGGTCACAAGACCTCTCAAGCTCCTACTGAGCTTACAAAAAGACTTCTGCATCCTTTCCCTTTCACAGGGTAATCGCTTATCTGTCTTCTCTTTGCTCTGATCAGCGGGGTTTCAAATGAAAAGCTGCATGAGGAACATGGGTGTGGTTTAAAAAGACATCCTGGTAACATTAGAGAAAAGAAGGTGTGCTTACAAACAGGATAACAAAGTCCTCTGCAGCTGTTCTCTATCCAGATGGGTAGTGGTGGTAAATGCTATTAGGTTTCATTTGTCTGCATCCAAGGGTTGGGCCTGTGGCTATCGTGTGTCAGCTGCTCCTCATCAACATATTACAATCCTACCAGTGTTTCTCTTCTCTCCTTTTCACAGCCCAGTCCTATTAGCTCTTAGCGTAAAAAATCAATGGCTACTCTCAAGAGCTAGCTTGTGTTACCATCTTCTGTCCTCATGACCCTCACTAAATGATCTTATGTCACAGTCTGAGATTTATGTTCCATACCCAGACTGAGCTCTATTAATCTGTAAGAGGCCAATCATCAGGGCCATGGACACTAAAACACCCTGGGACCCGTAGGCAGCAACAGTCCCTCGGGGCATGTGTTTTTTAAATGCTTATCTGGAGCTTATCTGGCTGCTGTAGAAACTGTTACTTATTTATATTCATGGTGATTTCTAGGACGTTGTGTGGCGGTTGGTGTGGTGATGACATTAGCAACTGTCAGTGATGCTTCAGGGGATTTCAGTTATTTCACCAACTTGCAATTGGAAATATACTGGCATGGCTGGGGCAAAGGGACAAGAGGCGAAATGACACAATAACATTTTGGCTGGCCAGTGGACCCACAGAGGCCGTGGCTGAGACCCAGACTCAAAGCAAAAAGAGTGAGCTGGAGAGAGTAGGAAAAAGCTCCAGGCTGAGGAGCTCTGTGAGAAAGTGTCCATCTGCAGCACATGTTGGAGACAGCCCAAAACAAACAAGTTAAAATTAAACCACAGTAAGAAAGCCAATCTCCATGTTTAAAGTTCTTACAAACAGAGGATTACCATGTTACCATTTCAAAGGTTTGAGACATTGTCAGTTTTGTGGTTTATTCCACCACAATACAACCAATAATCTCTGTAACAGCTACACCGCTGGCTGAGGCACAGCTGTTCGAGACAGCGTACATTAAAAGTTTGGACGAAAATGTTCTGAAAGTCTCACAGGTGCCATCAAGAGAGCTGCGCAAGCCATGTGTAGGATGTTGAGGAACTTTTATCTTCACTCCTTAAAGCAGAAACATTACTCACTCCCACACGTAAATGCAACGGTATGCAACATTTTCAGAAATATTTCAAAAGCACTTTGTTGCAAAATATGACGTTAATTTTACATGCAATGTTCACCTTAGAGTTTTCTTTTACAAGGTGGTGTGTTGTAGTTACAGTGGTGAAAAAATGTGGAGATCTACTCATGTAAAAGGAGCAGTGCAACAATCTAAAACTACTCCACTACAGTCCTCCACTCAAAATGTTAAGTAAAAGTACTGGCAGCAAAATGTCCTTCACCTTTGTATAGTTTATGAAGCATAAAGTATAAATTGTCACATAATTCTGTGTTATAATTTCTTAGCAAACTTTATTCCAATACATTACATTTGTTTTAGGAATTAGTCCATGTATTTTTTTGTGTAAATAGATGAAAGACAACCATATGTCTGATATAAAAACATTTGAAATCAGGTCAAACATGCTCATTATCTAAACTGTCCCTTCTTTACAGAGTTATATTTGTTATTAATGAGTGTAATATTAGCACTGATTGTTGACATGTACATAAGCAGTATCATAAAGTTGTCAGTGTGAGGCCAATCTTAATAATTGAGCTTTGTTTTTAGGTAGTCTAATCTTTAACAGTGCTAGTTTAAAGTTATTTTCTAAATATGCTTTTAAAAATTCAATATTGATCTGCAAAGTAACTAGTAAGATAAAATATTTCCCTCTTAAATGAGTGTAAGCACAAAGTAGCATGGTAATACTTGTGTAAAGTAATTAAGTACAGTACTTGAGTAGATGTACTTGGTTATTTTTTACCACTGTCAAATTCTTAGAACACAATTAATGTTGGAATCAACAGCACAGGGGTGGTGTATTAAACTTTAATAACTAGTGGCGTTATGCTCACTTGGCACCGTGACAGAGTCCTAAAAAAACAACAACAGAGCACAAGATGTACTAAAGGAGATAAAATAAAGTCTGTTCTTTGAAGATAAAACAGAATCTTGACCAGAGTTCACAGACTATGTGACATGTCATGATTATATCAGCACTTTCTGCCAAATATGTGGTTAAAGATTGACTTGTAACGAGAGTAGATTTTGATGACAACAAGAAAAATAATTTCTTCTTCTCTTAATTATTTCTGTTTAAAGTTAAGGTAAATCGAAAACATGTGGGGTACTTTCACACGCATCACAAATGATGATGAATTCAAATTAAATCTGACAACCAGGAGTCCCATTTTTCAGCTTTGTTGGTTTCGACCTTGCTAATTGGGTTTTTCCTGCAGCTTTGTTATGGCCACAGAGTGAGCATATGTGGTTGCTGTGGTTGCCATTGCTGAGGTTTCCCAAATCCATATGATATCCAACTGTTAGCAGCAGCCCCCTCCTCCACCTTTGCCTTGTCTGGCCCACAAATCTCTGCACAGGGAGAGCTAAAATTCATGTGAGCATGGTGCAGTTTTGATGTGTGATTTAACACTATGCTGCTATCTAGTGGTGACTAAATCAGGTGCAGTTTTGGTGTTCTGTGCTTGAAATCAAATCCTGTAAAACAAGGGGAAAGTATTACCACTTGAAAACGTATTATGTTTTGCATGCTTAAACACCACAGATCAAAAAAATCTTAAATGCTTATCTCAAAATAAAGACGTGTGCTCTGTGATTTACTTCAGCATCACTCTGTTGAATTCAACACGTGGGGGAGCCAGAGATCAGTGCAGTCTAACTGCCCTGCACAAAACAAAGAGCTATCAGACAAAACATTCTCTTTCTCTCTCTCTCTCTCTCTCTCTCTTTCTGTCTCTCTCTCTTTCATGCAATAAACAGATGTTGCTTGTAGGTTTGGAGGAGATCATGTAAAAGGGTTTGGGGGACTTCTCCTCGGAGCAATCTCATCCAGATGATGTAGGAGGGTCTCTGCCGTTCAACTGGAAAAATATTTCCAGTTTATAGTTCCCAAATGCATGACATCATTGTTCACAATCTCTTTACACAGCACATGGCCCTCCTTCACCCAGTTTTCTTACCCTCCACTGATAAAGTTAATCAAATTTAGGCTATTGCAAATCCACTCATCACACATTGACAATGTTTTTTTTTTCAGTTTTAGCATTCTTTGAAAATAGAATAAAACCAGAATGAGCTTCTGTCTGAGCTCTTTGTCTGTTCCCCATTATGCAGCCCCCTAAACTTTCCCATATGGCTATGATGTCAAGCTCTATGTTGCAGAGAAATGATCCTCTCTTGGGACCATCAGGCTCAGATAGGGTAGTTAGACCCTCCCTTAACCCGAGGACCTGAAAACCTACTGTCAGCCAGCATCTGTCCTGCAGGATCAGTTTAAGGTGGGTTTTTTTCCAGGGTTCCTACACCCTTTTTAAAGTTAACTGTGGATTTTCAAGGAGTATTTCCAAGCTTTCCACCACCTTATAGCAACCTACAGCTGAAATCAAATTGCTATTTATTTACAGTACAAACTGCATGCACAGTGTACTGATTATTTTTTTTACTAAACACACATTAAAACAGCTACATTGTGTCGTAAATTTGTCCATATTTGAGGACAAAATATCATATAGATGCATCAATAATAAATTTAGTGTTTTAAAACTAATTAAACATTCCTTGTTGTTGCTATTGATTAAATGTTATTATACAATTGCTTTAGATATAGCATCACAAATAGCCTGAATTTCAAGCTTCAGTTGTTGTTGGTAAAAAGTGTTTTCAAGCACCTGTAGGAATCCTGTTTTCTGCTTCTTTGTAATATCTATCACTGCCTAGGAACAAGGAAGGGAAAAAAATACTATTACAAAAACAAGTCAAGTGATTCACCGTTTTCTCTAGAATCTGGGCAGCTTTGGACAAGTCTATAAAGTGTTTAGTTTTCTCTTCTCTTCTCCAGTTATAATCAGGGGCTCATTTGGCAGATCCTCTGACTCATCCTCCCCCGCCAACTGTGAGATTTTGGATGAAGCCAATTGTTGCCAGCACACAGTTGAGCATAGAGGGGGGTTCTTGGAGAGGCCTTCTCCTATGACTCAGCTGGACAGCACAGGAGTGAGCCTCCCTTTACAAAACAATATAACAAAACAATGTAGTTACTGTGAAAAGGAGGTTTTCAGTCTAAGCTGAGACTCCCAATAGCCATCAAGACTAATACTCCTTCATTTCCAACTCAAGAGAGCTGTTGCATTTAAAAGGAGGCAGGAGAAAGGAGCAGACAGAAAGTAAAACGATGTAAAGGAAGAGGTGGGGTACATTAAAACAGAAAGCTCAAGACAAGAGAAGAATTTAGGGCAGTGACTGTATGCTTACTTCACATTTGCTGGCAGAGAAACCAAAAGCAGGCTCAGCCTACAGGATGTTGCCTTTGTTAATAAGTAAAGGTGAAGGCGAGGTTGAACTGTTTAATTATTTCAAGTAAATTGATACAGTGCAATCAGGAATTCATGGACCGAAGAGACAGAGATTTGAAAGAGGAAGGGGGTCCGCTACACATGGTGTCCTGGAAGCAGAGCAGGAGGTCATCTGATAAGAAAGCAGATCAGGAAAAGAGACTTCCAGTCTGCAGAGATCTTTGGCAGGGCTCCATCTCTCACACTGGTTTTAAACACTCATCCTGTTTTTTCGTGGACTACTTGGAATTGTCTGTAGTAAATTAGATATTTCCTGTTTGTTATCAGGTTCCTGCATACATAACACTTACCCTTTCCATTTCCATCACTTTTTAATCACATGTCAAGCTTTTTAAAGTTAATTTGCTCACCAAGTTTGTTTTGGCACAAACAACTTTGTGTAGAACTTTGGCCTGTATATTATCATAAATCATTTTGTTAATAAAACATATGCAAAGCTACTGTTTGCACACAAATCTGTACAGACTTTTACAAATATCAGCCTAAATTAGCACATATATGCAAGTTCAAACACAGGAAAACACAGTAAAAATAGCCTGTGGAGTCCTTTCAAGGACAATGCCTTTTTTTGCCTGCGTTTTTCTTTGGTGTGTCACATTCAATATCACAAACGTGCCATGAAAAAGGGTTAGTAAACAGTTGAAAAGCAGCAGGGGCAAAGAGTCATAGCATTGCAAAATTAGCGTGTTCGCTAATGTTTCCATGTATTTATCGGAGCTGGTCACGATCGATACCTGTGCAGTACTACTGCAGCAGTGCCTTGGTGAATAGGGCAGGCAATATAACATATTATATCGATATTGTGATTTAACTCCATATGATTCGAAGTTTTGGCAAATGGCATGAGTGTTGTCTTTCCTTGCTTTTTAAGGCTGCATTACAATAAAGTAATGTCATTTTCTCAACTTACCAGACTGTTCTAGCTGTTCTTTTATTTGTCTTTACCCACTTAGTTCATATATTAAAATGTAGTGGTGGTAATTTATAAAAATCTAATTTTGTAAATACTTTATGAAAGCCCTTAACAACAATCCTAGAATATCATCACAATATCAGTTATTTTGTCAAAATATTGAATTTATTATAAATATTTTGATATTTTATTTTCTCCAGACCGACTGGGAATAAATGCTGATTATGACCTTTACCACTAAAAACAAAAGCCAGATGTTAGAGGGTGTTAGTGGATTTGTTGTCCGGTGGGAAAGGGGCTCAACAGATTTCTCCTGTAGCACTACCGGCAGATCAAAGTTTTCACTTGACTTATGAAAAGGACTACATAATGGATTGGCACATTTGTTACAAACACTCATGGTTCACACTAATGACTTTGGTGATACCCTGACCTTTCCTCTACCGCTAGCAAGAGCTTTACATTTGAGGCTTTGAGTGAAATATCTCAACAGCTACAGGATGGATCGCCATGAAATTTGGTGTAGACATTCATGCCTCCCTCAGGATGAATTGTAATGATGTACTGATCCCCTGACTTTTCCACCATCATCTGGTCAAAATTGTAATTTGTGTCCTGCATTTGCACTGGTTTGTAAGCATTTAAGAATGCTGAAGTCAGCAAATAGCTTAAACGGCAATATGGAATTTTCTCTCCATAATAACAAAAGACTGAGTTTATTGATGTTGCAAAGGAGAAATGAGTTGTTGTCTTCATCATCATTGCCAATATAGCAGTCAGTTTCTCTAGGTTAAGATTGCATCAGTGTTTATTGCTTTTTTACACGCAGTTGAATTGTCTGCAGAGGTTTCTCCACCCCAAAACAAGTGCTACAAAAAATCAGTGTTTCTGACACTGTTAACCTTCTATGGTACGGTGTTGCCCTCAGGCAACATACCCATTTGTGGCCTGTCAAATTTCTACAATGCATCTTTTTGAGTGATGCTATACTTTAAAAAGAGGGAAGAGTATAGGAAACCAAAGGAAACAGCCTTGCCATTTTGCGCCACAACAAAAAGGCCCTAAAAGCGTCATTTCCTGGCCCTTCTCCATTTGGAAAAAATATATATTCCTAATTATAGGTGAGTAAACCCTTATTTTTGACAGTTTCATGCAATGTATTTTCTAATTAAATATTGAAAACTTGTTTAAATGCAACTGTGAACTTAGACTGTTCAAGACATTCATTTCAATGGGTCGTTGGTTCAATGGTACAATGTTACCTACAGGCAAAATTCAGACAAGAAACTTGTTAAAAGGTTCCTGTTATGATGTTTTGTATTGTACCCTGTTGAAGATACTGAAGCTTTTACACATGTTTATTAAATGTTCAAATTGGGGGGGGGAATGTTTCAATTGTGAACCACTTTGGTACAATATTGCCTACAGGCAACAAACCCCAAATCTTCCAAATAAAATAAAAATTATAAAATTTCTTCAAATTGTTTATTTTAAGACAAAAAAACACTGAACAACAAATGACATCTCAGAGGGGCTGCAAGCAAAGCTGCTCAGCTTGTTTCTCTGATAACTTTAGATCCAGACACCCAGTGATTCTGACAGCACTGGTTGTCCTGAAAAAAGGAAGAAAGATGTATAATACTTTATTCTGAGTAAATACATTCATTTAACAAACAAAAAACAGGCCTCAGAGGATTAAGATCCAGACTTCCAGTGACTAAAATCCCTAATACGGTTAAATACAGTTAAAATGACCAAGAAGTGTGTCATAAAAATGTGGCATAAAACTGGATAAAAACTTGCACAGCTTCTGGCTGTCATCCCCGACACATGCAAGGGGGCTGTGACACCACTGATGATCAAATGAAACAGACTGGTACTGTTACCAAGCCTTAGTAAGTGCTTAGAAAGCATGGCTGCAGACTCCTCATCTTGTTATCATTGTGTTCTGAGGATAAACTTGTCTTACAGTTGTATACATTCTGCATATTTCTACAAGCATGAAGTACATTCCCACATAAAAAAAGTTTTGACTGCAGATATGAGTGATGAGGAAGGCCTGCATTGTACATATTTACAGTATTATTCTTCCCAAATGCACACATGCACCCCAGAAGTGACCTGTGCTCAGTTTAATGATCAAGGGAAGAATGCAGCCCTTGGCAGGGGTATTGATCTGACTCAGTGTTGTGGTATGTAGAGTCGGAACTCAGTTAGTGTGTAAATGAAAAAGGAAAGTATATTGAAACTAAATTCAAACTAATGAATAAGAAGACAAATTACTTTTATTGTGTAACAGCATGCTGGAACTTGGGTTCAAGTTCAAGTACAAGTAGTTTTACCCTGAATTTCCTTTGAGCTTGTGACAAAGTAGGGAGGTGTGTTATCTTTAGCAGATGAGTAAGAGCTCCTCTTTGGAAACCAGATGAGTAAGCTGAACCATTGCGGTTTGACTTATCCTGCCGTTTTCCCGCAGGTACGATTAAATTTCGCTGTGCGGGGGGGACAGGGCAATATCTAGGATTTCCTATGAGTGAAAAACCATTTTAGGAAATCCTGTCTTCAGAGTCCAGCCGCTCTGATGCTGGCATCGTTCCTCTTGCACAATATAAAGAGAAAAAGGCTGCAAAATGCCAACAGAGACACAAGGAATCTGAGGAGACAGAGGGTCCTCTGTTAGACTCATGCATTTTCCATGATCACATTACAGTAAGCTTCGCTTCACTGAGTAAATGGACAACACTCATATTGTTATATAGTGAATGTCTCTGGTGTTATTCTCTGTTTTTCCCCAAATCTACTAGTTGAACATTAAATGCCTGCTTGGATTTGTAACACAGAAAGAGAGGGTGAGAAAAAAGCTTCTGTTGCCAAAAGTGTACAAGGTCATCTTATCAGTGTGCCAACATGATTAGTCTCTGGCATCGGAAATCATTCTTTTACATGTAGTTAGATGTTTTTCTTTGGCCCTTTCACAGTAATTTCCTCTTAGTCACAGGAAAAAGTTTAAAGAGGTAACGTTGTCCTCTGCAGTCCCTTAGATCCTTTATGTGGTTTACTTTTAAATCCCAACAGCCCATTCCTTTCATTTGTCACTTTTCTTCTGTTATTGTGTCCTAGCATGTCCACAAAGAGCATAAGAGGAGATAAGTAACCAGAAGGAGTTTAATAAAATGTTGGGTTTTTTTCGTGAATCATGTGGTTCTTTTCCTCTTTCTTCCTAATCTTTTATTCCACCACTTCCAGTTGTCCTATTATATTTCCTGGGGAATTCCATTCCTATGCAACTTCTCTGTTTCGTTTTAACACACAGAGTCTTGACACAAAATACAAACAATGGTAACTTTCTTCTGTTTTTTTTATCTCGAGGATTGAGAATGTTATATGAGAGTGTTTACAATCTATTGTCTTGGATGTTGAGACAATTGGCGCCTGGGCACACACCCTCTCCGACAAACTGTTAGAGCATGAAACACAGACTTCCTAGTTCATTCATTCATTAATTATCCTTAACCGATTGTCCACACTCGGTTCGCGGAGAACTGGAGCCTATCCCAGCTGACATTGGGCGAAAGGCGGGGTATACCTGGTGTTATTCTCTGTTTTTTTAATCTACTGGTTGAACATTAAATGCCTGCTCAGATTTGTAACAAGGAAAAAGAGGCTGAGAAAAAAGCTCACATTGGGCGAGATGCGGGGTACTCCCTGGACAGGTCGCCAGAATATCACAAGGCTGACACATAGAGACAGACAATCACACTCTCATTCACACCTACGGGCAATTTAGAGTCAACAATTAAACCTACGTACATGTTTTTGGCCTGTGGGAGGAAGCCGGAGAACCTGGTGAGAACCAACACTGACACGGGGAAACATGCAAACTCCACACAGAAGAACCGCAGGCCAGAGTTGATCCAACTTCCCTGTTGCTGTGAGGCAAGAGTGCTAACCACTACACCACTGTGTAGCCCGACTTTATAGTTGTTTAGCTTCTTATTGTTGTTGCTTTGTGTCACTTTTTGTAAATGATTTTGTCTTTTGTCTGTGGTTGTTTTGCCCGTTTTTGTCATATTTTTGCTTCTCTTTATGTGAGACTTTCCTCCCCCCAAAAAATGACCTTGTGTGTAATTTGTACAGCAGCTTATAACAACCGATATTAATGTTTGATGTTAAGCAGCGCCCTCTAGTGGCTGTAGTAATTATGAAGGACAACAAGGTGGAAGTGAGAATATGAAGGCCATAGACCACACTATGCGTCCTGCGTGGAAAAAAAAACAACAAAAGTCATTGTTGTTATTAAAGTTACCTAACTTAATAATGTGTATTGCTACATCATTTACTATGTCATGTTTCACATCATATATATAAAACTACCTCACTTAGTTACATACATTTATTTTTTAAACAAAAATGTATGTACTTTTTTCTCTAAATGGAGCGACGCCTGCGAGCTAGTTCAGGCAGGCAACTCGAGCTGTGCTGCCATACACATGACATGCCCCACTCCTCATACATCCTCCACTAAAACACACCCTCTATCCAATCTGGCGCTCTATTTAAGATGAGAGTAATCCTCGCTCTCCTCTGCCTGCCTATGCTGCTGCTACATCTGTACTGCCGCTTGCTTTCTCAGCTCTGTAAGCCTTGTGTGCGTTCATTTTCCTGCGATTTCAACCTACCTCGTGGCTCGTTGGATGCCATGCCCTTAGACGTCTCCGATTCATAGTAAGTCT